>NW_020653757.1:882942-925443 GCF_003589595.1 Hyposmocoma kahamanoa
TTATTCACGTCTAGATTTCGCAGAGTTCTAAGTACCTCTTTTTGGCGAATGCGAACTGGCACCATAGTGCAGCCTGCCTAATGTAAAGTAGGTGGTAGGGTCCCTACTGCATCCAGACGCGAACTCTCTGCAAATAGTGAGGCAAAGAGATTCGCCTTCTCTTCGCAGTATGAGCCAGCGAGCCATCCGGCCTCAGCAGAGGTGGCAAATATGGGCGACAAAAGTTAGATTCGACCGCTTTGGCCAGGGACCAAAAGGATTTGCTGCCTGCTGGATAAGAGGCAAGTATGGCCTCTATGCGGTGCACATGGTCGAACTTGGCCGTACGTAATATGCTTTTGCATGCCTTGGCGGCCTTAGTAAAACCTTTCTTCTGTTTGTCGAAATATTTTTTTTGTTACAAGACACGAAAATATTAAAGCTTATAGGCCTGCAATATGGTCACTTCTTGTTTGGAGAATTAAATTAATAACTTCAATCCGTTGTCGTTAAGCAATGAACCGCTAGATGGCAGCACATTGATTGAAATTTCGACATAATATTAAAACGTCGTAACTTGTAATAATAGGTATTGATGGTATTGAACTTTCAACGATATGCCAACAGGGTAAAGTTTAAATTATATTAACAATTCAGAATTTATTTCTTTTTAAATTTGAAAGTACGACCAATGAACATAAAGATTTTACAGTGATTCAAATTAAGAATGTGTGAGTTTTGGCAACATCGGTTCCATTTAGAGGTATAAACGTATAAACGAAAATCACTTTAAGAAGTCTGCTTTTTAAAATAAGCGCATAAGCACGCTTTTGATTTTAAGCGTAAGTGTTGGTCGCTGGTTAGTTCCGTAAATACTCAACAATTTCATTTTTTACGACGTACCTAAGTTTCAAGTAGCGCCATCTACGTTTCTTATACAAATTAATTCAACATAACGTTGCAAGCTTTTTTAAACATGAAGTCTATGCGCTTAAACTTAAAAAAACGTCTTTCTAAACGACTTTTTAAGCGTCAAACTAAAAAGCGTCTAAGCATTGACTTACAAATAAAAGTGAAAAGCGCTTTTACAAGCACGCTTTTTAAACCTACGTTTTAACGTTAAACAAATAAGCATTTTTTTCCATTTCAACTGTTAACTACGAAAGTTAAACAACTTGTGTTTTTAAACGCCAATTAATAAAATGTTAGTATAATAATGTTATGTCATATATAAAATTTTTACAAAAAACTTATCTTAAAACCTTTAGTGGCCTACTCTTGCATTTCGCTATCAACACAACGTTTCAAGCTTTTTTTAACATAAAAAGCTATGCGCTTAAACGTTTTCTAAACGATTTTGTTAGCTTCAAACGTTTAAGTGAAAAAGCGTTTAAAAAAAAAGGACACGCTTTTTTTAAAAAAGCATAACGTTTAAACGATTGAAAAAATAAGCAGTTTTTCCCATCTCTAGTTCCCTTGTCTCTTGTCTTCCGTGTTTTTGGAACGGTGCGGTTACCTTTCATAGGCTCAACTCACAATGACGCAGAGTCTTTAGCCTTTAGTCTTCTTTTTCGTCTATAGCATATTCATCTCTATTCCCCAATATTAAGGTACAAATTTGTGTTATGCAAATATGGAGTCAAGCATCGACGCTATTGCATACGAGATGGACATCTAAAAACTTATACATGCGACTCGCATTTGACTATATTTTTTCGTTGAAAAGAGATTCTTTAATTTCTAGTGATAACAAACAAATTAACTAGATGGCGCTCATTGCATACATTTTTATGTATACTGCGCCGGCCATTTTTATTTTATTTAGGATTAGCGCAATCTACCCGTGTTAGCAAGCATTAGTTTTTAAATTGTGGATAACACACAATGCCATGTACTAATACGCATATTTTCATATTCGTATTATATTCATATTTGTTAAAGTGTAGAAAAGAATTTTAATTCATGATCAATATTTGAATAATATACTATAAGGAAAAAAACAGACTACTTAAAGAACAATTCATATTAAACAACAATTAATTGATATCCTCTGCCATTTACATAATATAAACTAGTTACCGATCAGCGTCATCTATCGTATAAGACGGGATTTTGACCTTTTTCAAAGTTCCTATCTATAGCATGGAGAACAGCCATCCTCTGGATTTATTTATTTGGTCCATGACAATGATTTTATTTATACACAAAAAAGGGTCCATGATTAGAGTAGGTACAGTCAAGAGCACGTCAAGCTTGATACTTTGTACTTTGGACCGTTCTTATTGTAAGCGGCATAGAGTTGGATTCTTAGAGGATGGAATGGGTTTAAACCATAAGTGACAAGCTTCACATAATCTTGACCCTGTACAAGGAGCTTTTTTTCCATTTTTTTTCCATCCTCTTTGACAAAGAGTCACTGATACAAAGCTTAATTTTCCCGCTACACGGTTATTACTGGTGCTGCAGATAATAAAAATGTATTTATAAAATTGAATGAATGAATGATTCACTCTAATATCCGTCCGGAGTGGCTGACTCAATAATTTAAAAAAATATAAGACATAAATATGATCTGTCAAAGTTTGCAAAAATGGCGTGATAAGACGGCTGATTTTCAATAATCCATTTTTATGTGAATAAATTATTGATTTTTGCTATGAATAATTCACGTGTCCAAATAGCATAAGTGTTGTGTTGTGTTTTCTTTCTAGTTGATGTGCCCGTTGGCTTGTTTATTAATCTGTTAATAATAATTTTATGTTTGCGATGTTGATGTTTTATTTAAGTAAAACATAGGTAAGTTATGTAAATGACGTGTGTATATTATCGGAGGGCAGCTTAGGCTTGTATAATTCGATGATTTTCAACATCTCGAAATAGGTATTTTTCTAGATATTCAGATCTCTCGAAATGGAGATTGATTGTGTTTATTAACTTTAATGTAGGTGTAATGAATATCTGTATCTCTTTTAATTGATTGATAACGACTTGGTAGACCCTGAGGACCCTTGCCAATAAGGGAAACGCAAGCATGAGTTGAGCGGACTTCGGCGCCAGAGTAGTCCAAAATCCTTGCAATCTAAAAAACTCCTTAGTTGTTTAGTTTGCCCTGTCAAAGCTTGCTTGGTGACTGGCAAGAATAAGTTTAGCTACCCAAAGGGAAAACATTGCCAGCTTTCTGGACATGATGCCCCTATGGTGCAGCCTGATGTGGAATTTGCTACCTTTAAATACTACATACATTACGAGGCCGACATAAACGCCCGGATGTTTCAGGCCTCTTAAAGCTAGATTAAAAAAAAGTGTTAAAGGTAGAAAATTTATATAATATCTTTTGATCACTCGAAAACCTTGAATTTCAGATAATTTCAAAATGGTGGATCAGCTAATAGATTTAAAAATAAAAATTGAAGAAAATTTTCCTGCACGCCAAGATCCAACCTCGTTTCTGCCTCAAGAAGAGATGACATATGAAATCAAGAAAAAAAAGAAAAAGAAGAAGAAAAAGCAGGAAGATCCATTTAAAGATATTGAAGAGAAATATTTAGTTACGCAGAGGGTATTGGCTATGGAAACTGAAACAGAACCGACATTGGATCCGGAGGTTAATATAAAAGTAGAGAATATTGAAGTAGAATTGGATTTTAATGATGTAAGTATCAAGCATCAATCATATTTTGTGTAACTATGTATAGATACTGTACTGGTGCCAGTGCAGAGTTTTCACATGACATGTCTGCATTGTCAGTAGATCTTAATTTTTTTTATTACTTTTTATTTAGTAATTTAATTCAGACCACATTACCCATATAGGCCATATAATATATAACATTATATGCAATAATAATATACTATAACAATATAATAAACTAAATAAGTACTGTACACAAATTGCACTTGTCATACCCTTTGGCCAAAACTCTTTCTTCATGAGGGTTGACAGATGTTTGGTCGGTACTCTCACCACAAACGAGTTAAAATTCATTTTATGGCGGGACTCCCAACTGCTTGACTCTCAGCTGGGTATTTAGCTTTTAGCTTGGTGTACTCTACTATCTGCTCAGACTTCTGTTCATTATGCAACATGATGACTGTTAAAGTCCAACACTTCCACATTTATTCTTATTTATGTATTCTACCTTAGCTACTAAATTTAAATTAATTTAGTATAGAAACAATAGCTTGTCTGCTTAGTACTTGTACATTTTATTCAAGAATTAACTGACCTAAACTCTAGCCAAGTTCGATGTAGAATAAATGTCAACAAACAAAAACATGATTTTTAGGGTTTTCATCTCAGATTCTTTCACGGTTGCCACAATTTTAATATATTCCTACCAAATTCAAGTTATGAATAATATTAAATGTTGAAGCCATGTTTATAATGAATATTGTTCAACAGAACTTTCAAATCACATAAAAATGACATAAAAAATTACCAATAGTTAATTATTTGTAAAACTGTGTCGTCTCTGGTGACTTTTTGAATTTAAGGGAGAGATTGCAAACAAGTTCTAGTGGTAATTCAAGTTCAGAATCGGAAATAGATGCTGGATGATATAATATGTAGTAAATTAATATCAAATAAAATCTTATAATTTTGTATCACTTCATCTACCATTACCTACCATCTAGCAGTAAATAAATATTAATAGAATGCAAAAACTTACATTTATTCGTAAATCATACGTATCAATAGATATTTTGTAAACTTAATAATAATAATAATAATAATAATAATAATAATAATAATAATAATAATAATAATAATAATCTTTTAGGCCTTGGGAGAGGCGAGAGTTTAAAATAAATACGATAATAATAATAACGCACACACTCAACATAGCCCCGCACTAGGGAAACCCTGTGTCGCGGGTGCCATGGACACACATATAGACAACCACAAATTACACCCAAACTCACGAGAGAAATAAATGTAGGCCATACAAATATTTCTCCCGGCCCGGGAATCGAACCTAGGACCTCTGCGTGGCAGTCCGGCATGGTAACCGTTCGGCCACGGAGGCAGTTATTATATATATATATATATATAATAATAATTGGCTAGGTAAGTATTATTTCTACATAACCCAATTACCTACTTACCTAAATTAAATTCCAATTACGAGAGCAGGCCGTGGGCAGAGCAAGCCTTAATAATGAACATTGAAAAAAAAAAACACTTTTCCTATGCCATCATTAGATGCCTAGCAACATTTTGTTATTAAACATTTTACATCGAATTTGGCTAGAGTATAAGTTGGGTAGGCATTAAAATAATCAAAGTTGCCTACAATTGTGTAATGAATCAATTAAAATATTTATTAAAAAAAGAAATTTGTTCCAGTTTACAGACAGTGCTGACCTAATGGTTGAGGGTGCCTCTGGAGAAAGCCCAGAGCCAGCAGTAAAAATTGAACCACAAAATCATGAAGCTTGCATCCTCACTTTTGAAAAAATTGTCAATGACCAATCCATACAAGATGTAGTTGAATCTGTTGATGATGAAGTGGAGGCACCTGCACCTCCCAACTTCAGATGCAAAATATGTCATCTATTCTTCCAATCTAAAAGGACTCTACTTATCCACCAAAAACGAAAGCACAAAATATACCGTCGCTCTTTCATACATATATGTGACTTTTGTGGAATGTCATATGACCAGAAAAACAGTTTGATGGCACATATTAAAAGAAAACACGGACCTGACGCTTCTGCTGAAGATCATCAGGAACAGACTTGTGACATATGTGCGTTGGTGTTTAAAGGCAAAAGTAGACTTCGAATGCATATGAGAAGAAAACACAATGCTTTCGAAGAATCGTTTACCCATGTGTGTTCAGAGTGTGGTCTAACCTATGATAAATATAGAAGTTTATTTGTTCATATGCAGAGAAAGCATTCAAAAGAAAACAAACCTGTCATAGATCAATGGTATAGTTGTCCATCGTGCCCTAAAATATTTAATAAAAGAGAAACTTACACAAGGCATGTCCAAAGGAAACATCAAGTTAATGATGAAGGGATACCAAAAAGTACTGAAGAATTTTTTGAAAGTTACAGAAACGAAGCTGGAGAAATAGCATGTAAAGAATGTCCCCTTATATTTTCTTCAATCAGTTTCTTAAAATTACACATGAGAAGAAAACATAATGCATTTAAGGATTACTTCAGGTTGAGATGCAAATTCTGTAATCTGTCATACAATAGAGTTGAAAGCCTGAAACGACACATCAAAAGGAAACATGTTCAAGGAACATTTTGCAAAGTGTGTAATAAACAATTTGATACTAGAGAGATGTACTTAAATCATTCCCATGTGAAAGTAGTCAAGGAATGTCCAATATGCAACTTAATTTTTGCGTCGCAAGGAGGTTTGGCCAAACATTTGCGATGTACGCACAAAATTGACGCCCCAAAGACTTTCTTTTGTAACATTTGTAATGAAGGTTTCTATGAAAAACGGCAATTGAAACCACATTTACAAAAAGTTCATTTAAAAGTATTATACACTTGTAAATATTGTAAAAAAGAATTAAAAACTAAAGAGAGTTATAAACGACATATGATTTTTAAGCATCCAGTTAGTGACCAAGCAAAAGATGAGATGCAGAAATGTGAACAATGCTTCGAACCGTTTCCCAATGAATTTGAGTTATGTCGGCATGTTAATTTTGCTCATGGTCATAAGGAGTCAATAGTTGTAGTTAAAAAAGAAGATGGAGATATTCAAACATTCCAATGCATAAAGTGCCCAGAAACATACTCCAGCTGGGAGAATCTTAAATTACATTATGAGCAAAATCATTACACTGCAAAATGCACACAATGTCAAATGTGCGGAGAAATGGTTCCAGAAATTGATCTACAGAAACATATTAAAATACATAATATGGAAAATTTTGAGGTCCAGTGTAGATTTTGTGATTACAAAACTAAAATCAAAGCCAGTATGACACAGCATATGTTGAGACACAAGAACGCCACAACTTTACACTGCGATTTCTCTGGTTGTAAATATAAAAGTTTCTATGAGGATGCAATGGAAAAACACAAACAAAAGCATGCGGAAATTGGTGTCAAATTACAATGCACTCAGTG
Source organism: Hyposmocoma kahamanoa (assembly GCF_003589595.1). Classification (NCBI taxonomy): domain Eukaryota; kingdom Metazoa; phylum Arthropoda; class Insecta; order Lepidoptera; family Cosmopterigidae; genus Hyposmocoma; species Hyposmocoma kahamanoa. The sequence continues at coordinate 890,023 of NW_020653757.1, forward strand.
TCCCTTCCAAACGATGAACAAATACATATTAAAATATCATGAAGAAGCCCATATGACTGGGAAAAAACGTTACTCTTGTAATCAGTGTGATTACGCTACAATCCTGCCTGCAAACTTAGTGCAACATAAATACAAACATTCAACGGAAAAACGCTTTAAATGTGAAATGTGTCCATTTGCCACAAAATATAATACGTCGTTACGTTTTCATGTTAAGAAAAAGCATTGTGATCTCCCTTCTTAATAAATTTTATTAATAAAGTTACGGTTTTATACAATATTGATTTTGTTTCATAATATTCGTTCGTCCTAGCTGTAAAACAAATTTCTTTTTTAACTCTATTTCTTCTTGTGCAGCGCAGTTGTGGAACAGACTCCCTTCCCATATCCAGTCTAGCCTGTCTGTTGCGTCTTTCAAGAAAAGGTTGAAAGCGCACTTTCCTGCTGAACTCTCTTTGTAATCATCTTATTGCTTTTTTTGCCTACTTATTTATGTATGTATATATATATATATATATATACATACATAAATTCCATATATATTACATATATATATATACATAAATAAAATATATATATATACATATATATATATATATATTTGTACCTATGTGTATATATATTACACTATATACATATTGTATGTATGTATGTATGTACGGACAACGGCACATCAGACTACACATTTTTGTTCGAAAATCGCCTTCATTGCAATGGAACAAGATACGTCAATGTGTAGCTTGATGTGCTGGCGTGTGTACATTAAAGAAACAAGGCTACTAGAGTTGCATTTGCCTGTACTACCTTATCACAAGTCTTATAATAGGTCAGCAGTATATAATATCAACTGTATGTAGGTCGTAAACCTAACGCCATCTATTTTTATTTAAGTGGCAAAACTCCTAGGTTTCAAAAACTCATTTCTACCTATCCTCTGATAATTAAAAGCCTTATTTTGTTGAATGCTTAGAATAAGGAAACCAATTATTTTTTTCATCATATAAAGTCGCATGTTATTCTTTTTTACGCCTTAGATCATGGAAAAAATAAAGGAACCAAAGGCTAGTGTTGGGTACGACTTGAAATTAAAATGAGTTTGAGGGAGTACCTCATTTGAAAAAATGAGGCGGTTCAATGTCCTACTTCAAAGTAGGTGAGGTAGTGGTAAGATTGTTTGCACCTACGGCAATGACTCAACAGACGGGAAATATTAATGGTATCAGTCAATTGGATAACTAAAGTGTTATGATATAGTATAAATAAATGCCAATTTTATTTAGTAGTATGGAAGTATGATCATATTATGTTGTAAAATCAGCTAAAAAGCAGGCAGTGCAGGATCAATCATTGTTGCATTTGGTGAATTCGAAGCAGTATGACATGAGTGAGGCTGTTACATGAGGTGAAGTGTGAGGTGGGACATTTTTATGACATGACGTGTTGTGACAAACTAACCAAGCGAGTGGTACAAACGAGTTGCCTCGTGTATGAGTAACTACCCGCAATAATTTCAAAAAATCGAAAATCGCGGGTCAAATACTACACAAACAAAAGGTTGGAGCAAAAAGGCAGCTTCGACCAAATCGGTGTATTCCATTCACTCACTGCGAAACGTGGGAGAACGAATGATATGCCATATTGAATGATTTTTGACATTTGATTGATTCTTCAGAAACGTCGGGAAGGAAAACTTAGCAGTCGCACTGTGTCTAATGTAAACATTACGATTTTCTTTGACTTCTACATTGTTATGTGTTAAATAGAGCTTCATTTTCGCTAATTTTGCCACCATGAGCAGTATGGATTTCCTAAGTCTACCTGTTGTGGCGTTAGAGAACATCTTTTCATATTTATCTTCCGATGAAATAGCGAAGAATAGATTGGTACGTATTTCATGTTGTATTTATAGAAATGAGCATTTTTCACGAATGCCAGCTAATTGAGACGATTTAAAAACATTGTTTTCATTCCAATTGTACTTTTTTTTATACCACAATTCGAAGAGTGTCGAGGTGTAAAGATCTTTCTATATGTTCTAGAAGCACTTCAACTGTTACATTGTATCAAATGTATGACATAAAGGCGAGCATATAGACGCATCGTTACGTATTTGCTCGGTGCATTTGTACTGATTTGTTTATTGTGTATATCAAATCACGTGTTTTACGTAGCTATGAAACTAATTTATGGAATAACATAATAAGTACAGCCTTTATTGACTGACCTGTATAAATTGCAATATTAGTATTTACATATATCTTTATTCAAATATACCTATTTGTACTTCATTTTGATCAATGTTGGACACAGGTAATTAAATAATAAATAATATATCTAAATTTAACAGCAATATAAGGAAATACCTTAATATGAGTATTCATTATAATGCAAAATTGATTTTGGCTTGTCATATTACCACCAGATCTTTTTGTTTAATTAGGAAAGCTATTAATTGAATGAGATAAATGAATGATAACATCCAAATTTATATATAAACGCTAGCATATATATTTATTGCCTAAATATTGTCTATTCACTCTCACTGAAAAGGCCGAAGTTATACTATTCAGGTTAGGTTTTTTTTACCTTTTTGTCTCAGATTACATATTAACACGCAGATGGAGCATACGCAACAAACAATGTGAAGCCGCTTTTCATTTATTGTGTGTTACAAACTGGAAATGTTATTTTGCCATGTAGGTACTTAAGTGGTATTAGGATACCAAACCTATCATATGCAATATCATCTGCTTAAAGGTAAAACCACATAAGGGTTTTCACCTTCACACAGTTGTAAGAAATTTACTATCTTTCTGCAGATAAAACTGGTATTAAGTTTATAGCTGTTTTGTTATTGAACTTCACGTGCAGAAAGATAGTGATTTTCTTACCATAGCTATATAAATTAAAGCCTTTATGTGGAAAATGTCGCTTATGTGGTTTTACCTTTAAATGGACAATTTAAGTTAATATTTAATTGTTATTATTTGATTTACATCATAAAGGAAAAAAATATTTTATTAAGATATTTTAAAATTGAAATACTTTGATAATTCAAAATATTACAATCATAGACACACAATATCTTAATAACTTTTATTTTGTATCCATTTATAATATAATACTAGGGGTGTGTTAGTTGTTCCACCTCCACGTGTGCGAAGTCTTTGAGCAGTCTGTGGTAACATGTTATCACAGAACGCCCAAGGACGTAGCCGGTACACCCTGGGGGAGTAAGTACCAAGTAATATAATACTACCACGTCTATACATCGAGCGTTCATTTCGGATTTTGATTTATATTGCACTGACTATTGATGGGGAGGGACACTATTGGTTCTGGTTGCACGGTGTCCATCCCTGACCCTTTTTTGGCTAGTTCATCAGCTGCGTCATTGCCTCGTCACCTGCTGTATCCTATGGTTAAGATTACTTAGAAATTAATGTCTCAAACCACTGCAATAAAACCATTTTCTGTGTAAAGTCAGATAGTACCTAATCTAATAATAAACAACAATTTGTGAGTACAGCAAGCGAAATAGGTCATAGCTCTGTGCTATGATTTGGGTTAAAAATGTACTAAAGCTGCATTGCTGTTTTGTTTTTTAGTATGAGGACTGAATAAACACAAATTAATGCTCAGAAGACCAGGCTGAAATTGATGGCATCTATCATCACAGGCAAAATTTTCTTTGATTTTTCAGGTATCCAGAGCCTTTAATGAGATATGCAGCCGCATGCTGAACCGCGGGTTCATCATGATCGAGCGTCGCCACGCCATGGCGTTGAAGAGTGTCAAGGCGCAACTGCCTCGTCGTGAATCGGAACGGCGGTAAGAACTATACGAGATTTATATGAAACTCCTAAACGGGACCTAGTGTGAAATTGCTTTAATTGTACCGGAACTATCGCAGACATTCTAGCTTGACCTCTGTTGTTATTTGTGTTGCATTTTAACTGCCTCTGTGGCCGAACGGTTACCATGCCGGACTGCCACGCAGAGGTCCCAGGTTCGATTCCCGGGCCGGGAGAAATATTTGTATGGCCTACATTTATTTCTCTCGTGAGTTTGGGTGTAATTTGTGGTTGTCTATGTGTGTCCATGGCACCCGCGACACAGGGTTTCCCTAGTGCGGGGCTATGTTGAGTGTGTGCGTTATTATTATTATTATTATTATTATTATTTCATGCTAGCTCTTTCATTGTTAGGAGCGTTGGTAGTTAATCAAGTGAATTGTTTCCAGAATCTTCTTTGAGTTTGAATATCGGAACTGAGGATATTTTTGTATTTCTGTTGTAACTTTATCAGCTTGGTAATACCATAGTATAATCAAACAAGTAAAGCAGCTTCCACCTGTTTGGCATTAATGCCTACACTTCGCTCGGAGTGTAGGGCTGTCACATTATTATTTAAAAAAATCATTGAAATAGGTTTACAAGTACAAGGAGTAATCGTCTAAAATAAAAAAAATAATTAAAGAAGTAGAATTAAGAACCTCCTTTTTTTCAAGTCGGTGAAAAATTATTCATCACAATATTCTGGCGTTCTATTGTAACCATTGTGAAATGCAGTATCTATGCATTGATATTTTTACCAGTGCCGCGGGTTGGTAAGTCTATTATCGGTGCATGATTCTCTTCTCTTTTCCTGTCTTTATCCCACGCTTACGTACCTAATTAAACCCGACAATAAAATAACGGCATTTACTGTGAGAAAAAAAAGAAATAATTAAAAATAAAGAGATTTAAAGTAATTTGCAATAAATTAAAGAATTTTTTTTTTGCATTATCAATTCAAAAAATTTGACACAATGATCTTATAAAATGTTCAACAATAACCGTTTTCTTTCCCTAAGGTACTTGCGTGAAACTGAACGTAACTAGTGAAAAAAAAAAATGACATTAACTGTCAACAAGCAGAATTTTAAACTTTTAGAAGTTACGCATAAAAATGATAAAAGTAAAAGTGGGGTGAAATGAGAAAGTAATTTTGCTGGAAATTATTGAACCAAAAAAATGCTAACAAGAAAACTTTTAGTGGTGTTTGTGTAAAAAAAATATCGATATTTTTCCGATGTGATATATCGAAATGTTGCATCGATATTTTGCAACATATCTGTACAAAACATCGATATTTTCGATATATCGTAAATAAATTTCCTCTAGCCTTGAATAGCCTATATACAATTTGAAGCCGGTACCCAGTGTTAAAGTTCAGGAATCGAAAATTGTCCAGACACACAACTTGAATGTTTCAGCTACCATCCCCTGGCACGCCACTGCGATATCTTGACGTCGATTGAGACGCGCATCTCGATGCTCAATATGACATATTCCAAGTTCATTGACAGCGGCATGTGTTGCTTTATTCCTGGAAAGGTACGTCTTCTATTAGAACTATGAAATGAATCGTGCCTACATATTTAGCTGCGTTTTTTCCAAATTCAAATGTCCATCCAGAGTTTGGTATACTCGCAATTTCACTGCTCAATTATTTTACTTATATTACGCTCGGAACAATTTCATCGTACAAACAATGACTTCCGATAAATACGTTGCCTGGTCTCAAACTTGGGAATTCCCTGTACAATGAGTATTGGAGCAACGAGATTTACCACTTTAGAAAAAACGGAAGAACCAATTTAGAAAAGTACGTTTCCCGAATTGGTTTTACCGGGAATCGAACCCGGGACCTTCGCATCCAGCGCCCAAAGTGACTCGTATGGCCACTGATGTCATCAAAAGCTATCTAGCGTCAATTTGAGTTGTCCATATTCTCATTCTCTTGAAGTAACAAAATTATTGTCATTAAAGAATGGCAACATAAATATAATTCTCTTCTTTCCATATCTTGTATCCCGCAGGTGATAGACGAAATAAAGAGAGTACTAACTCTTGTGGAAACGTCGAAAACCCCGCCACGTGCTCACGAAGTCCTTCAAGAACTCCGGGACATATCATCAATGGCCATTGAACATTTCGACGATAAGATCGCACCGGCCTTCAGGAAGCGGTTGCATGAAAGTGTTGCGCCTGCGCCACGCCCGCCCGGTATGTATGTCACGGCCACACATTGTGTTAGGCTTCTTGTGGGGAGTTTGTCAGAGAATAGCACATTATTGCATAAGCCGGGAAGTAAAGGATTGCAGGACGAGTATGAGTTTTATACGAGTCTCGCAATCCCGCCGAGGTATATATAGTTCTTTTCTAAAACAATGCGAGGAAATAATAAAAGACTAAGGACAGGAAGATGTATAATAAAAAAAGTAAAAAAGAAATATTAATTACTTAATGTTAAAAGTGTAATATTATACATAAACATATTGTGATTTTCTGTTCTTTGTGATGATATTCGTGAGCTCTATATTCCTGCATGCATTGTTTATCCCTAAAATTAGAACAACCTGAAACAAACAAAGGTTTATTTTACTGTATTGAAACTAATATCTTTCAATGTTACACATTACGATATATATACGAACAAACCTTACGTAGTCCTTAGTTGTTAAAAATTGTCCCCTGGAGCCTCGTTTAAAAATCTCAATATGTTCTATGCAGTAAATATTTTTGATTTTTTAGTTTTGTAACCAGCAGATTGGTGCTTTAATAGGGACTCCAAGTTACTGTATTCCTTAATGATGACGTTGTGTTTAAGTTGGACTGTACATTTGAATATGGAATACGTACCTCATAATGTTGATGGCTTTTGAGTTTTAGCAACTTCGCTAAAGTAAGCTACAAACGCAGTCTCTGAAACGAATTATCATTTTTTTCGCTTCTCCATTGTGTGAAAGTGTCATAAGTTTTCATGTATCTTACTTTGCTCATAGCCGGCAACAAGTTTTCCATTAATATTGCCTCTTGTTTTAAATTAGAAGGAGTACAATCCATTACTGTATTTTCGTTATCGCTCGTCTCATTCATTGTCACGTCGAAAATACAAAAAATACAAAAAAAAAACAGAAAAGAATAGCAAAGCACTTTCGTTTATTTTACCGCCTTTTTTTCAAGTAAGCGGAGCTTAAATCGCAAGGATCTGAGGGGCACTGCCACCGCGCACGTCACCCTAAGACGTGATAATTAAGTCCCATGTGTTTGTATTTTCACCACCATCATCACAAAAATTAAAACTTTAGCAAATAGCTCACATGCTCACTGATGCCTGTTACAGTGACCATAGCACCTCTGCAGATACGCCATGAGATGATACACCTTCGTCGTCGATCTTTATTAAACGCCAAGCTCTCTTTATACCTGGCCTCGCAGTACAAGAAGTTTTATAAGAAGGTGGGAATTTGTTTTACTCCTCTAATTTGTTATAATTATTAACACGTCAACACTAAAAAAATCCTTCCACGCCAGGTATGCTGAAGACGCTATTGTTCAATCTTTGTATTAATAATTATAAATAAAATTAGTTATATTTTTCAATTAGCTAAGAAATAAACATTGGAAATGCCATTTGTATTCGTATATAAATGACGTGTTCATATTGTTATAAAAACGTACGTAGCGTAAATTGGTATGATTGGTAAATTAAAAAATTAAGTATTTAAATTAATAACTTTTGTAACTATAGTTTATAGTAAGGTTGTTTTGTATTAATATTAGATAGACTTGGTTGATGACTATAGGTCGGAAAAAGGTGTTCCACATATTCAATTGACAGCCTTGTTGCCGTTCCGTCAATGTGACCGTCAATATGCGGTGCGCCATGCGGTATCTTAAGGCTAGGCAGAGGCGGAGAGTGACCATTCACGTTACTTTCTTTATTTTCTGCTTTGGTAAAAGGGTTATCTACTGCATTTTTTTACATGGCACCATTAGAATCACTTTAAAATCCCACGTCGACTTGTTAGGTCAGTAGTTTTGTCTTACGATGCAGTAAAACTATTTCCGGAAATCTGGAATTCGAAAAAGTAATTAATTAATATTTGGTGGTTTTAACAACTATGCCGCTCCTTCTAGCTATATCTACATATGTAGCTATATATGTGGAACACCTTTTTCCGACCATTGTTGATGACTTTACCATCTCAGTCAGCCGTGAACCATGGAACCTGTAATAGGGCCTGGAAAGAAAGATGTTTTTCATTATTATTTCAGATGTTGGAGTACAAGAAGGTAGCATTGCGTCAACGCAAGATGCTTCGAGAGTTTACAAAACATCAGAGGGAACAGGATGCAACAATAGGTAAGAACTATGTACAATGTGGTGATACACTTATTAACATACATTCGGCTGGAGTCAGTCTGAGAAAGCTTGCTTGTCTATACAATAAGACGTCAATAAACAAACGGCTGTTTTAGAGTCGAGAAAACCTCACATGGTTTTGGTTGATTCCGCAAAACAGTGGAATTGTTGAATCAATCACCTTGGAAAAAATATATTGTCAAATTGGGGATATACACCGAGTAATACGGTAGGTGTGAAAACACGATTCCTAAAGATTTTCACGATACAAAACAAACAAACGTACCTCGAAGTTTTACAAGAAAACCGCTGTATTCAAAAGTACTTTACATGTACCATTTTTTTTCTATCAACTGTACTAAATAGAACACGCAGAATAGTTTATTTGCAGAATACTGGCAGAATAGTTTTTCAAACAAATTAAATGACATTTCGTCTCTATTTCTGGTTGTATACCCGAAGGCCTGTACATAATTATAGTTAATCTATATAAAGTTCCACTGCTGGGCCTAGGCTTCTCACCTTTGTGAGAGGGCTTAGGCTTAATGCGGGTTGGAAACTTCGCACACAACATTAAATTGTTTTGCAGATGTGGGGAGGTTTCCTCACTAAGTTTTACTTCACCAAAAAGCTCATGGTAAATATCAAATTAAAAAGAAACTTAGAGAGACAGTATGTCAAACCATTAGGCTGCTAGTTTTTTTTATATTTATATTATTATTGTTATTTCCAGGGGACTTGAAGAAGCGTATAGAAGAGTGCGACATAAAGTACAGTGAATTGACGCACACCAATCAAGCAGTGGGCGGGAAGGCCATCACTGGTGAGTGTTTCACATTAAAATGATTTTTTCTTATGGCAACTTTATCGTTCCCAGATTGGGGGACATTTAGCAAAAACTCGATAGTTTAATGAAATATACGAAATTTTGATAATATATTGATGAGGCATAATAATAATATTAACCTGAGCCCCGGTCGACTGTGACATTGCCGGGGAATACTGCCTCTCCCATTTAAGACTTCAATATTAATCTTTCAGGCGAGATCTAAAATACATGTCCAAAATAATAACAAACCAGATCTTACGAATTTTTCAGTGCTTGTTGCAGATATTTGTTTTTGGTTGTTAATGACTTTTTTGCAGTAGCGTCATCTGTGAGAAATCTATATCTTCACACGGCCAGGTCGTTTTACAGCTATCAGTGGCTGACCTGATATGTCGCTTTAATAATTGTAATTTTTAAGTTTATTGAATATGACGATGTTTGACTACCATGACATTCAATTATTTTTTTGTGTATTTACAATATGGTCAGACCAAGGCGATCCCGCGACGATAAGTGTTGTGATACCCTTTCAGCCTTGGTTCACACGGCATTATCCTGCGCTTTTTAACGTATTCAATTAAAAACGGATAGACGAATCGCCGCAGTATTCACACAGCAATCGCCCTGAGAACACGTCTGTGATGGATCCACTCTTTGTTACACTTTTATATGGGCACAGAAGACGCCAACGGAAATTATGAAAAAAAATTTTGTATTACTTTCGGATGTCAGTAGGTAGGTTTGACAACTTATTAAAACTGTGAAGAATTCGAGGTTACCAAAAATAATCGACCCCTGCTACGTAAAGTATTATAGCATAACACGTGACTAGCATTTCTCAGTTCTATTCGGCAATACTCGTTATGCACATAGAGTATTATAAAATCCTAGATATCGGTTAGATGAACAACCACAATTTATTTTATAATTATATTTATTTCAGTGAATTCAAAACTTTAAAACGCTCCCGTGTAAACTTGACAATTTCAACATATGATACTCTACGTAGGAGGGGTCGAGATACGAATGCTTCTATACTAGACGCCGCTTGTTCCGTGCCTACTCGATAAAGAACGTGTGACTTCGCGGCGTGTGAAAGAGATGCATTAATACTATGTGCCACTGCACACCGAATACGATACTATAGTTCTATTCTGTATTCGATAAACGTATACAGTATATTTCTTTGCAGGACAAACACCGTGTGAACGGTTCTATATCTAATGTATGCGCCACTGTTTATTCGGTAACATTTGTACTGCAAAAAAACGTGCACTACAATGCCGGGTGATCGAGGGCGAAAACAAAAATTCCACGGTGCCATTAATGGGCCAATGGCAAACAAAATTGCCTCTGTACCATCAATGGAACTGTCTAATGGTACGCCTGTACTAAAGAGCATTTCGTAATATTTTCGCCTGTAAAGTTTGTAAATTTACCCTGTGTTTCCACAATCCATAACAGCAATCACCACCGCTCCGATCATTGGTCCTTCGAGCCGGATATGAACCAGCGACCTTTGGATTCCTTCCTTGCCCCTTCCGCTTTCAGCTACTTTCTGGTCACTTTGTTATGAATCTATTTCCCAAGTAGTGGTAGTGTTCGGTAGCGTTCCCCGAAGTACGCATTCTGATTGATAATATTTTGAGCAATTTACCTTTACTAAAGTCGGTCGTGTGTCTGTTCAGCTCCGACGGGCGCAGAAGTGGACGCAGCCCCGCCGGCCGCGCAGCCTTTACGTCATTTTGGGAGTCAGATCAAGCTGGACCTGTCGGTTTTGCCCATTGGCACTAATAAACGCCACCAGAACAAACGTGAGTACATGAGGCCCTGCTCACAATGAATGCGCAGGCGCAATACTGCCCGCTGGGTGATAAAGAATCTGTCTTTAACGTGCGTGCCCTGTTGCAATTTTTTATGGTGAGGCCAGATGAGCGTAATTTTGTGAGATGTGAGTCGCGTCTTTTAAGTCTCGTAATTTACGTTCGACTGACATTCTGTGGGGGCGCCAGAGGAACGTAATTTATTCAGTTGCTTTTAAGCGTTTGTACTGGGGTTTGTGTTGTATATACGGATCCATTAAAAGTAGTGTGCAATTCTGAAGCATTACAAACGAAGCTGGGTACATCCGTTTATTGTGGAAAGATTAACGTATTGGCAGTTTCATATATTATATATGAAAATTTATGTAAACATCCAGATTAATTTATGAAATACTACCAGATGACAACAATAAATGCCATTGCCATTTTTCGCTTTATACTTTATTGTCGTGTCAATTACCTCGTGCAAAACCTCGAAAATCGTAGAAAAATACCTTATTTCGCTACGTTGAAGTGCAAAAATGTAAGTCGCGTTTGTAATTATTATCTATAGTGGTGTTTCGTATCATTATTAAGTCTTATATATTTATTTTTAATAAATTCTCTGTTCGTCGTATTTATTTTTTGTCACAAGAAACTAAAATAAAACTTATACCGACCGCTGCAATATGGTCGCTTCTATTTTGGAGAATTAAATAGACATCTCGAATTCGTCGTCGTTTAGTTATTAACCGCTAGATGGCAGCACATTGATTGAAATTCCAATATAAAACCAAAACGCTGTAATTTGCATTAATAATAGTTGTTGATTGAACTTTCAACGATATGCCAACAGGTTAAAGTTTAAATTATATTAACAGTCCAGAACTTGTTGTTTCATTTTAAATTTGAAACTACGATCAATCATTATAAGAATTCATAGTGTTTTAAATTATAAATGTGTGAGTTTTGATCACAGCGGTTCTGAAAGTAATCGAGGCTTAAGGAATTTCCATATTTTTTAGTCCGCAGCTGTAGTGATACGATCTCGATACAATATTGGTGCAACCGCTTAAAAAACGATAGTACGCACGTTTGTGCGATCGCTGCCAGTGTTACAGTGTAACAGCTCTAATATGAATCCGTCTCAAAAAATGCGACTCTATTCTCAAAAGATTACGATCGTCTGGCCTTACCCTTAACGTATCAAAGCGATTCGGTAATTGGAATTTGCCCCATCCGATTCCGAGGTCTCGCATTCATTGTGGGGGAGTGGTAACGTCGCTTGAGTGAAATTCAAGAAACTCATTTTTACAGGTGGAGCAACTGACGTTTCCAGAAACATCCAAAATATTTTTCGACAAATATTGGATTTGCTGTTTGAAGAGTGTAGCTCTTGTCGCTGTAGCTCTTCTCTCTTTGCTTTTAAGCTTTTTTCAGGAGTCCCTTGCACGACCTGACAATTACTTTTCGTTGTCTTTGCTGAATTGAAAGTGTATATGGATATTGAGAAATCAACGCCGACAAGCCCCAAGTTCATTGTGCAAGTGTTGCCCGCTGGCGAGCAGCTAGTGATTGCAGTCGATATATGTTCTTTCAACTATCGACTAAATATTGATCACGCTTATGGAATAAGTAGCCGAACTTGTTTCATTTGTATCACCCTCGACCCATTATTCATCCAATTACTGAGCACAAGTTCATTTAATCCTTAAACATATTTAAAAATAAATTATTTATCTTGTTATGTGATCTGCGTATATATGATTTCAAAGATTATTTAAAATGAAAAGAAATTGACACAACCTCGTTCATAAGAATAACTGCTTCAATATATTTATAAGATTTTTTTAATAATTTATCTAACGCAATTAAATCACTACAAGGACTTACTTTTAAATCACAATTGAATGGTTTTTGACTCATTGCTTTTAAAGTAATAAAGAATATTTAGAAGTTACAAATACCAATTGATATTAATTCGAAGCGATTTGCTTTGTAATTGTAGAGACAAATGTGAAATACCATTACCACTTGCACACCTGCGTGCAGGTTGAATACAAAGTGCCGTAAGTATAAATACTGTATTCTGGCAAATAAACGTATTCTATTCTATTCTTGAATTGTCAATTTTTGTAAGTTCGTAGATATATATACACTGTATTTAGAACCATGTTAATGAAAAATACAAAGAGGAGGTATAGGTAATCAAATCCGGCTATTCTTGTTAAAATGTGAACGAATAATAATAGACCTCGATATTAGTAGGCCAACTGTCAAAATAAGAATAAAGAAAGTAATAACGCAATTAGTAATCATTAGAACGTCGTAACAATCACAATTCAGTAATTTTTGGCAAAATTTTCCCTTTCACAATCTATCGATAAAACTATCGACAACAACTACGTAACTATTTAAAATTCTATGAAAACTGACAACCCTATAAATGTTAATTACTCCGTCTTCAAAAAGGCAGAATACAACTTTTAAATTGTTTTTTCATTTTTTGGTTTTCGGATAATTTGCTCTTTACTCGTAGTACAGAGAATTCCGTAGGTTGAGACGTCTGTCATCGTTAACAAAAAATTAACCACGAGTTAAATTCACTTTGATCAGTCCATTTCACATACCCTTTACGTGAGACTTTCTAAACAAAGCGATCCATGCTAGTTATTTAATATAGTTGTTTAATTTATTAAAAATATATTTCGAACAGCATAATAATGTGAATAAACTTGGTAGGCAGAATGTATGACCATTTTGGTCCCTGAAATGGTAGCGTTTGTTTTGACTTTCAATATCAAAACAAGTGCTATTTTAATAAGTCACGCACCATTCACCGGTTCTTGAACTCGAGTCCCTGATCCAGGCCGACTGTGCCATTGCCGTATGGCGAAGTTACATAAAGAAGTAACATTTTGTATACAAAATATTTTAGGCGCTCTGCGATGACTATCACTAAAAACTCTCATGCTAGTGGTACAGGCAGACAGGAAGTAACTGCGCTATGTGTACATAATTTGCACACCGGTTTTCGTAGTGTTTCTGAGGGCAGCAGGTTCGATCTCTGGCCGCGGCATTGTAGAAAACTGACTTTTCTATATAGTGTCGGGTCTGGGTGATTGTGGTGCCGTCGTTGTTTTCGAGTTCCATCACAAGCGCTTTAGTTACTTTAGGATCAGAGATGTCAATTAAATTAAATATTTATTTATTTACATAATATAATTGATCATTATATTATGTACATAAGTTATGCCAAAATCCTAATTTGTCAGCCTTAATAATCTAAATATATTTTCTTTCCAGTGTTGCCAAACATTAAACCGCGCAAGCCAATGATCAAACTGCCAAGTCTCTCCGAGGACGACTCGGAGCCTCCAGCCAAGATGCCAAAACTCGATGAACCGACTCCTTCGACAAGCACCCAGATACTGAAGGCCAAAAGCGCGTCAACCATGGCCAAGATTCGCGGAATCACGAACGAGATACGCCATCTGTCAAATCTGACAAAAAACATGAAAGCAGATGCTAAAATGAAAAGACCAGTCAGCTTATGCATAGCAGATGCTTTGGATGTAATGGAAACCCCGAGCAAGAAACTGAAATTGGATTAAAAAGAGAGATTGATATGAAAATGGGATATGTAGGGGTAAAACAACGCTAGCACTACAGGACAAATGCGTAACTGTCAAAATTCGGCCAATCAGGGAGGCCCACCAATCATCATCCGTAATTGCTCGTGCTGTGCGCGAATCGAGCTCTTATGTTTGGTCAAGCGGGTTTCCCTTCCTGCGCCCCGCAAATCGATGGGTGATGATTGGTTACATTTTATAGCGATCTAGCTATAGCTACATCGACATTTATAATTCTGATGACATTTACTGTTACGAGTAATATAAGCCCCAAAAAAAATCAAGTTAATTTTATCAATTATAGTGACAATCATCGCCAAAATTACCTATTATATCTATAATATGCAATTTAACGCTATGGATTGGTAATATATTTGTCAATATGATTTTTTATATATAAAAATTCGCGTTTAAAACGTAGTATATTGCTTCTAGCAGATTGAACCAACAGTTTAACAAAATTTTTATATTATCTTTTAAAACATAGTCTCATGTGTTGTTTGAAAATAAACTCCGGACCGTTAATATTAATTTATTGGTTCCGTTACTATATTGGCTCCGATTTACTAAATAGATATAGCACAATATTCAAGTAATAAAAGATAAGTTTAAAGAAAATAACATTCTTAATTTCCAATGAGAACTGATACAAAATTCACGTCAAAAAATTGTTCAAAGTGACAGTAGTTGTCAGTTTGTTATCTCCAATTAAAAATTCTGTTAAAAGTTCGGTATTCTACAAATTCTCCTGTAGTTTTTCTTTCAACACAAATGTGTAAAAGGGCCATCTAGATGGACATACTTTATCGCAAGCAATAATCGCCATAAGATTGTCGTATTGTAATGTTTATTGACATACAAGAACTAAAATCTCGCCTACGTTTCTTACAAGATCTGCAAGTAAGGGCGCGTTCCTATTATGTCGTGACGACAGATAATCGTAGCTTCAAACGATTCTGTCGTCGTGAACCGATAATTGTCGTCACGATCTAGTGGGAAGAGTTAAACACGACGGTCGTTCAACGATAAAATAAACATCCACGACATAGTCACGACGGTTAGTCGTGATAGCTATATAGATAGATAGTCGTGACAGGCTAGACGCGACAGTCGTCCGAAAGAAATAAAACGTTACGACATA
This sequence comes from Hyposmocoma kahamanoa, assembly GCF_003589595.1. Classification (NCBI taxonomy): domain Eukaryota; kingdom Metazoa; phylum Arthropoda; class Insecta; order Lepidoptera; family Cosmopterigidae; genus Hyposmocoma; species Hyposmocoma kahamanoa. The sequence continues at coordinate 905,620 of NW_020653757.1, forward strand.
ATGAAAACGATTCTTGCTTACAAATCCTCAACTTGTATAAATACGCTTTCATATGACATTTCAAGTTCATATCGTACAAATCTTTCACTCAAAGCGGTTTTTGAATGAGAGATTAAGTCTTTCGAGTTCAGTGATTACTACAATATTGTTCTGTTTACACGGAGACGTTCAATGAGTCGGTGGCGAGGCGATTCGTCCAAGTGCAACGGCGATGTTTATGGGACTAATCTTCTTTTACGTTCTTTCGATAATCGTGATTTGGAGACGGGAAATTCTCCGTGTAAATGGGCCTTTACCCTATACTTTTTTTTTTACTCAAAACTTCGAGGTTGTAAATAACTCTTATAATGACTATAATAGCAGGTCAGAGATTCTTAGTAAAATAATAAAAAGCCTTTCTATAATATTTAAAGCAATATGTATAACGTTGTGAATAATAATATTGTTGAGCGGTGTGATTGTGCATTGATATGGTTTGATAAGAAACTTCTGGAAAATGTATTTGCCCTCTTTTGGCGTAGTCGATTAATACACTTCTATTTGGTCGATTTATTTAGTAATAGAGAGATAAGTACAGTGGTCCACATTTATATTGTACACAAACTTGTTTTGGTTACACCTTTTTTATTTGTCTACTTAGGTGATATTGCGTAGTTTTTTCATAGGATTCCGATCGACATTTATGGGGAAAATTGGAGTCATAGCTATTTTAAAAACTACGGTTTTTGAAAATCACGTCTTATGAATGTATGTTCAAATGTCATGTCGTACGTGATGTAGTTTTTGCATACCGGCAACACGTCATCATTACGTCACTAAAAAAAAGGCGGACAATAGTCGAAAAATTATTCGCTGCTTTCAGATGATGTATGAGGGCCAGCGCATACCGACTAAAGGAAAGGCTGAGGATATTATATTTATTAATGTATATCTTCTAAATTATCTTACAATTCATTACACTCTTGTAAACAATAACAACGAACACACTCATAGCCTCTCACTGGGGAAACTCTGTGTCGCGGGTGCCACGAACACACAAATTACACCCAAACTCACAATAGAAATAAATGTACAAATATTACAAATGTATAAATATTACAAATATTTCCCTCGGCCCTGGAATCGAACCCGGTACCTCTGCATGGCTGACCAGCATGTTAACTGTTTGTTTGAAAAATAGCAATAATTTTGATTTTTCTTGTCAACATAAGACGTTAAAATTGTTTCTTGTTCCGCCTATTGTATTTGTAATCTTCTTTCGCTTGATAATTTAGGAGTTAAGGATTGCGACATTCTGACTGGTGTATTTTGAACTTTAGTTGAAATACTTACCCATGTTTTGTCATGAATAGTTGCTGCTGAAACTGTAACTGAGCTCTGGACTTTTCCTTATCACTATAGACCGGTATTGCTCACGCGTAAACTCAAATCCGCCACATTATACTTACCAAGTTATGTCGTCCTCTTTAATAACCGACTTTAAAAAAGGAGGAGGTTCTCAATTCGACTATGTTTTTTTGTATGTATGTACCTTATTTTTTGTTATGTTATCGCATAACTCCGGTATTTGTGAACCGATTTTCATGATTCTTTTTTTGTTGGAAAGGGGGTACTTCCATAGTGGTCCCATTTCATTTTGAAGAAAATCATCCACCTCTAAGGGTGGCTGTTTACGTATGAAGATTCATTTTTATAAGTAGCGCCTAAATTTTACTTAAGGACCAATTATTTTAATGGTAGATTTAGCTATTTCTCCAATTCAAGGCGTTTTTCTCTCAATATACTTTGAGTAGTGAGAACCGATTTTTATCATCTCCAGTGTCAAGTCCTGTATAGTGACGAATTTAACGATACTTCAATAAAACTTAGCAAATAGACGTAATTCCACATACTTTTGAGGTCGGTTTTTTTAGTACTCTGTACTGAGATGATTACGAAAAGACTTAATTTAAGCCGGCCACATACAGTCGGAATTCCGTTTCGAAATTTCGTTTCGGAATGTCGATTCGTGATTCCTTATATACATCACACACATACGTTTATTTCTGTTCGGAATAACAAAACTCGACTGAGAGACGCGAGGCATTGTGTCTTATTTACGACTGTGTGTTGCGGCCTTACAAAATCTGTCGATGACTTAAATTCGGGACGGCTTTTTCCGTGCTGAATTCCAAATGGACAAGACACGGAATTTAGAATGGGAAAAATGTTGAAACGGGACATAATAATAATAAAAACTGTTTGTGTGTGGTAAGTCCGTGATTTGTATGTTTTAACGGGATTCCGACAATATGTCGCCGGCCTTACAGGTTTAACTAAAGAAAGTTATTTACGAAATTCGATTCAGAATGTTTATGGATTTTATAAAAAAAAGTGCTTAAAAGTGATAATGAGTTCGACAATGGAGCATGCACACCTGAATAATGCCTATTTATTCTCGCCTTCAAAACGCACAATTTATAGCGTACTGGGAATAAGTCTGCAGGCCGAGAATTCTACATTACAAATTACAAAATGATTTGTGATGTACATAATCCCATTTCGTCAAAATTGCAAGTTATATTCATAAATGTTGTACGGGTGAAACAATAGAAACTTGTTGGCGTTATTTATTACAGCGCTCAATTTGTGTAATAACTGTTTTAGATGTTTTTGACCACTCACAGGTCCCATGAAATGAAATCTATGACAACTTTGGGTGCCATGGACTTCTTTGTCGATCACCAGTTATTATATCGTGATCCAATAGTTTATATAATGCCTAGGTCCCTGTACTGTATCCAGGGTGTCATAAATATTTGAAAATTTAAAACGCTTGAATGATTGTGAAGAGTTTTGATAAATAAGTGTTCTATTTAATCGTGGTAATATAAGTAGTTTTAATTTATAAGAAAGGGTCTGAGGAAACTTTAATGAAGAATAGAATCAGAAAAAAATTTAAATGAAGATAATTTTTAGTACTATTATATCCAATGAATTATGATTACACCAATTTATTACACCCTGTATAATTCAAGTCGACTTTGACAAATCTTGTATAGTCTGTTCCAATCCATTTTCAACAAAAAGTTGTATACTTAAAACTGTTTGGTTAAAATTCTAAAGCAATCACTCAATAAATTGAATAAGTAACACTTTCACGTGTATTTCGAAGATTTCGACTTGATATCTAATCACTTTTCCGAACAATATTTATTTGAATAGCATCGTAAAATTGTATTTGAAAAATGGTAGTCCAAAAGTGAGATTATTTTTCATCTATACATCTATGACTTGTCTATGGTTGCAGTGCTGTACGAAAAAAAAAATTCAGTTCATTCAATTAAAGCTTTTGTAATCGCTTAGTAAATAGAATATTTCAATTGCAATCGAACGAGTATCTAAGTGTAAGGATTTGAAGGAAGACTTAAAATACGGATTTACGGATTACTGAAATTTTAAATATGCTTATATAGGTTATGTAGCGAAAACCGCTAGTATGACTCAATTGAACAAATCGATTCATTCAATTAATTACTCGATTTGTAGTTGGCATTACAATTGGTCATCACTAAACCGTCGTCGGGTCAGTGACAAAGTTTGTTTACATTTTGTTGAAAATGGATTGAAACGAAGTATAAATACATTGTGACACATTGACTTACAATTATATGGACGTCGTCGGGTCCGCGCTAAAAAGTGTCCGCACTTGTAAGGCGCTAAAATCGTATACAGAGCGCGACACTCCGCTTTAGTCTTCATTTGTTCTACTGACAGCGCGATACTGCGATGACATTACAATTTAAATTTCGAATAGGTTGACTTGGGACATTTTTTTCGTGGTTTTTGTATTAGACCCGTCGTCCATTTATTTGTAAGTCAATGTTGTGACATATTAAAATCTCCGTAGGGCACGACAGGGCGCGACTTGCGCGAGAGCGACATAAAGCGCGGGATACTGCTATTCTCATTTAATAGCAGTAGAGCTCCTTGTAAAAGAGTTCGTCCATGGAAGTATTGTCACCTTTTTCAGTCGCCAAGTAGCTGCAAGGGACAGGCGTGTCGCCACCACCAGGTCCACGACTTGTTCGTCCCGTCACTTGGTTTTATATAAAAAAATCTCACTTAGAGATCTCGCCTTTATGTCGCTCTCGTTGAAGTCGCTTTTTGCCGCGCTTGCCCCGCTGGCGTTAGTTTAGAAATCGGAAAAGAAGTTCAGATAAATTTTCAGCATAATCGCCTCAACTAATTGAAGGAACATAAATTTGATTCAAATACCCTATTGTTCAATAGAGTATGGTACACAAAAAAAGTTTCTAAACGGTACTCCAGACTCTTTCAACTATGTTTATGACACTAGATAATTAACTTCCAAATATTACTGACTATCAATGGGACAGTTAGAATAACTGTATGCATTAGAATTCACAAATAACTGTTTAAATTGTCCCATACCTACTTATAATCTACACTCGTCATATTTAATCGAACTATTGTAAACTAAAGTAAGTAATATAAATGCGGAGACGTACCTAGGTTTGTCAGTTTACTAACAAAACAACCAGTTATGAAATTGTACGTAGTTGATGTTGTCGATTCTGGCATACGCAAAATAAACTTTTTTTGAGTTTAACGCTTCGTATTAAGACTAAGAAATGGGCAGAAGACATCATTTTAGTTAAGATTAATTATATAAGTACATTGCAAATAAAAACACTTTAATTAGAAGAAGTTCTTTGGTTGAATCCCCGTAGCACCCCTAGATTCTTAAGGTTGCTTTTGTGCGTTAGGTTGCCCTTATATATTTACATTACAGTATTGTTGTTGTAATTTTTAAAGGATATTTTGTTCATTCATTCTTAAATGAGAATCACTTTAGGCTCAATTTACATTGCTGCGGAATGGCAGCGAATTTTAGTAACCTTAGTATAATGAACTTTATGGTCAATTGTGTGCGTACAAATTAGATACGAGCGAACAGAGCCCCATTTCTGCTAATTGTTTTGAAACTATTGGTCATTGTAATTTTTTTTTAATTATAATAATATTTGTTATTCTGCTAAAATCTAGTTCCAATGGCAGTTGAGTACCAATAGAGTGTCAGTGAAGTCGCAGTGATAGCATTCATTGAATCAGTGACAATCGATGTTGCCTTGCCAAAAGCGCTTACCTATCAGTAGTCCGAAATATCATCTTCAAGAGATAACGTTTGGTCGAAATTTCATTACCTCGAAAGTAATTTTGAGAGGAAAATGTTTTTTCTTTTAAACCTAACTTAACCTAACCTAATCGTGTCTTTGCGATAAACATTCAACATATATCCTAAAAGAACAACTATTTCGTTATAATTCGGTTTTCGGTGTAATGAAAATTCGGACAAACGTTATTTAGGACAAAAAGATTTTCGAGTTTGTGATACGTACAGTATTTTCTTTATTAACAGATTTGAAATAAAGGAGGTTCTCAATTCGACTAGGTTTTTTTGGTATGTGCGCATTTGATTGAGAGAATTCGAGCTGTCAAAAGTTAAATAAATGGTTGGACAGAGTACAGATATACATTTTTCATTATTTGTACGATTTTTCTACGTAACTGTATCTATCAATGAAAATAATTGAATATCCAATATCTTCTAAATAAAGGGGCGACTAATTCTAAAATTTCGCGCCTAGAACCGACTAATTCACGGCTTTTTCTGGGTGCAATCAAATCTAAGCTAGGGGCAGTGGTTCTCGAGATTCAAAAATAGTGCCGCCGGAATAAGCTTATTGAACTTAAACTTTTGAACGGCGGACCGACTAAATCCAGTTTTTTGCAACTACCGACTAAATAGCGACTTTTTTGTTTAGTCATATTTCAAAAACTCGACCATGTTCATGCTGGAATAAGACACGCGCAATTCAATAGGAACTCGATGGCTACCCACTGACAAGCCGTAATCTTAACTTTTAGCAGAATATCAAACATACAAAATCCAGCTATTGACACTATCGACACAACTGTGATGATTTAAAATTAGCAGACTTGGGGCCTTGGTCATGCGCCTTCTGGAGAAATCTCGTGCAGACTCGGGAATTTTCGTTACTGTATCGTATTTAGTTACCTACATAATGGACATAAGTTCATTATGCCATTATGTCTGTGGGCGTTGACCATAGAGTATAATATAATGAGAAATAGAGACGAATTGTCATTTTATTTGTTTGAAAACTATTCTGCCAAATTATTACGGTAACAACTGCGCTTTGATTGGCCAGCCCGAATTCGAAACAATTGACGGGTGTCGTTAATTGTTTCACTTCAAATCGACCGGTATATTATTTATATATTTAATTACCGATGAAAAAGTGATTCCGTTTGTTTTGTAATTAGATGTTTTGAGGTTTTTCCCACACCACCGAATGGAACAGCCCCCCATAGTTAGAGAGAGATATTATCTTTATTACAATAAATACAGAATATTTTTTGAATATACGGAGACGTACACACAAGTCAGTGGCTGGCGCTGTACTATTTCAACTTTCTAATTTGTGATTTTAGTTCAAACGAGAATTGATACTTAAAAGTGATATAAGGCCCATTTGCCATATGACATGCCAGGGAAGAATGGCCCTTATTTCGTCTATATTTCTGGTTATATACTCGATGGCGTTGACTAATTTTCTAGCTCTATGATAAAATCTTTTGTTTTTTTCTTACTTAAAATTAAAGAGACATGCGCACTGAGCTGCATTAAGTTTGCCAAAGTCGAGGCCATTGCATGCATCATTCTTTAAGTTGCTGTTGACATAATAATTACGTTATCATTAGAGACCGCTTTGTAAGCAACTATACTGCAAAAGTAATCAGTAATATGTAATTAAACTTGTTGACTAGTTTGTCGTTAAACCGCGGTGTCCTCAACTACCAATTACTTTTGCAAAACGTATTTTGTGATACAGGTAAGCACTAGATTTAAGCCCTTATCACATGTTCAGGACTAAAGTGGCGAAGTAAAAAAAAAAAAAGGGAAATTGGCAATAAACGTACGTGGCACCAGCCATAAATGTCAGTTGGCTGGTGCCAAGTATGACAAGACTATTTGATATGAAAAATTTTTTTTCCATCCTCTTAAGTGAAAAGCTGTATATTATACTTTGTCCAACCGTTGATAACATTTGACACATGCATACCTCCGAAGTTCCGTAATTATGGACATACAACCATAAACAAAAAATGCGATACTTCCTGGACTATTTTATATTTAAATTTAGTGAAGCGACGTGCTCGTTAGCTCCGATATTTATCGAGCCAACAGATTATGTAACGAAGATTTTTCAGGTTAATACATTTTGGTACAGTTTAGAGCACGTCAAGCTTGATACTTTGTACCGTTCTTATCGTAAGCGGCATAGAGATGGATTTAAATCTTAAGTGTCAAGCTTGACATGCTCTTGACCCTGTACCTGTTTAAATAAATTATAATAAAATGAAATAAATTATAAATAATTATGATGTATTCTTATTGTTTGTTATAATGAATCGTCGGATTCTTCTCCATGTGAACGGGAATCACATATTAATTTATTAATTCTTGAGTACACAAAATGTCAAACGCAACCCGCTCACATTCACGATTAAGACTTCTTCTTATATAAAATCGATTGTTGTAATATTAAATCGAATCGGAAACGCATTAGGACATCACTAATTGATTAGAATTCGAGCTGTCAAAAGTTAAATAAACATAAATAAATAAATACTTGTTCGTCCCGTCATCGTCACTTGATGTTATAAAAAAAAGAAAAGGTTGGACGGAATGTAGTTTTACTTCGGACATGAAGAAAATATGTAGTTGCTTGTTCAAAAATTTCAAGTTTTTTATTAATGCCACTTTATTATTGAGGGTGCCGTATGTCTCACAACCGGAAACGGTTTTGCGATGTTAAAGATATTCTGATATGTATTAATTAACAGCATTAAGTTCTGCATTAAGTGCATATTAGCTGATGTCCCTCAGAGCTCGAAATGCATCTCCAGCTCTTCATGCATCTCCAGCTCTTCATGCATCTTGAATGATACCGACGTTGGAAAGGTAAAACGTCTAACTTGCATTTGCAAAATAATACAGGAGAGCGATTTAATGTAAGTTTTTTAGCAAAATTAAAGTCATAATTCTGTTATGATTTTTTTTAGTTACGTGAAATAGCTGGTGGTTATGTTATGACATTTCGCCATGTGGACCGACTGACCGTTTTCTAATTTGAGTAGTATAATAAAAAAAAATTCTCAATGGCTGCCAAAGTACCGTAAGTGTCCAATCAGAAGTAACCATTTCCAAATAAAAAAGTATTTGTGGAGAAACTGCCAAAATACAAAAAATAACGGCCGTGGCACCAGCTAAATATGCCGCTATTTGATATAAAAAACAATGTATTACTCATTGACTTACAAATAAATGGACGACGGGTCTAATACAAAAACCACGAAAAAAATGTCCCAAGTCAACCTATTCGAAATTTAAATTGTAATGTCATCGCAGTATCGCGCTGTCAGTCGAACAAATGAAGACTAAAGCGGAGTTTGGCGCTCTGTATACGATTTTAGCGCCTTACAAGTGCGGACACTTTTTAGCGCGGACCCGACGTCCATATAATTGTAAGTCAATGGTATTACTTTACATTTTGTACATTTTTTAACCGACTTCAAAAAAGGAGGAGGTTCTCAATTCGACTGTATGCATTTTTTTGTTTTTGTTACGGGTTAACTTTGAAAATTTATTAATTTGTGAACCGATTTTGATGATTCTTTCTGTTGGAAAGAGGATACTTCAGATGTGGTCCCATTTAAATTTGAAGAAAATATTCCACCTCCAAGAGAGGCAAACTAGGGGATGAATGACTTTTGAGGTCGGTTTTTTAAATTTATTTTGTCAGTTACCTTAAACTATTTACGCTTTTGAATTACGTCACGTACGTAATGTGTGTTACCATTTCAAACAACTTCAAATGGTGTGTCAGTTACTGGTGTTTGGTAACAAACGTAGACACGTTGATGACTATATGATAAGAAAAGCTTATGGTGGTTTACTAGGGTAGCCATTGGGAAGATCTGACAAATAATATATGTATACCTTCTAGTAGAGCAGTCAGGATAAACTTGAACATTATTGTAATCTTGCATGGATAATATGAATATAACCATAATTTATAAGACTATAAGAATAGAACTTGAAAGTAAAGGACATAAGTATATAGTTCGGTAATAAGCACCTACTTTACATGCATTTGTTACACGTTTATTCAGTCGCCAGTGTTGCCAGATCACACAAGGAGAACAACAAAAAGGCACGATTTGAGAAAAAATACACGTTCTTTTTCCTTCTGACAGCCTGTCACAAAGCTAAGAAATCTTGTGGCTTGTTTTTGAAATGTATTTATACTTATCTAATACGTATTTTAGATCCACTATTTACGCTTTACTATATATTATTAAAATAAACCTTTTTATTCATATTTTATACATTAAAATTAGTTCTTAACTAAAATTAATTTATTTGTGAAAACATAGGTTGTGTAGAAACGTAACGTATAACAAACGAGGTATAAATTTACTATTGCTGACCAAATATTAGGCATACAAATATATTGAATGTATTTTTTTAGTTTAGTTCTTCAACATACTAAACTATACATATAGATGTAACTTGTTTTTTTTTTTCAATAAATCATATGGGTTTAATGAGTCAGTCAGTAATTTGAACGCAGTGATAGTTATTTGGCGTAATTTTTAATGATAATTATCTTTTGCTTCTACATTAAGTGTCGTATTCCAGAACTCTACTCAATGTTCAAGTCAGGACTTGAGCAGACTTGAGTATGATTTCAAGCACTGGAAATACGACCCTAATGGCTTGCTCAAGTCCTTGGACTTGAGTATGATTTTCAGTGCTCACTGCAATACTCAAGTCCTGACTTGAGGATTGAGTAGAGTTCTGGAATACGACCCTTAGGGTCGTATTCTAGATAAGAAGTATATAAATCCGTGCGTATAATACACAAAACGAGCCAAAAACCTGGCAACACTACAAGCGACCGTTAAGCGCAGACCACGCCGCGAACGAAGCTAAGCTTACTTAGCTTAGTTCACGTAGTTGCATGTAAAGCTAAGAAAATACGTAGTAAGTAGTGATGTGTTAGACAATGAATACGTGCGGGGGTGAAGGGCGGCAGAAGGGAGACATATTTCACATGGCGGGATCGTTGGGTTAGTTTAGTTAGCTCGGTTAGCTTAGTTCGCGGTGTGAATCGTAGTATGAATAGATGCCCCGGCTACGTGAGCCAACCTTAGTTAGCTTTGTTCGCAGTATGGCTTGCGCTGTACGCGTTTTCACTGGCAGTATATTCTAAACTTGGAGGAGGAACTATGGAGACCTTTAAGTGTACCTCTTCTATAGTAAATGAGGAGTAAAATAAGACAGAAAGGCTATAATAGTGGTTTCCATTATGATTCAGGTCGACCTACGTCATATAGTTGTTTACTTTTCATAAAATTAAGGTGTTTTGTAACGCACTTCCTATTTCTCTTCACAAAAGTACGTACATCATTAGCTACTTTTAAATTGAGAGTTAAGGAGCATTATTTATCTACTGTTCCATCCAGTTTATAGGTATAATATTTTGAATTATGTATTTATCTAGTTTATAATAGTTTAATGTTAAATATTGTATTACATAATTTTGTATTTCGTGCACGTAAGCCCGTTATTACAATTATTTTGTCTTGTATTTAGGTTTGCAGGAAGAAATTTCTTATAGAAATAAGCAGTACCTTTTTGTTTTTTCCTTTTATTAAATGTATTCTGTGCTTTTTCCTGTGCAAAAATATTAATAAAAAACAATTACTATAACAATACACTTTCCGTAGAAATAAATATTGAATACCGTGGTTTTGTTTTCTTTGATACCTATTTGAAAGCAGGTGGGTTCGTCTAGGTAAGTACTGCCGCCAAGCAATTGTGAACATTACCTACTGCTTTTCGCTTTTGAAGGGTAAGGGTGCTGGTGAAATTACAGGTGTATGGAATTTGTCAACTTAGGTCGCACTCGCCGAACATTGCGATTTAAAGCGCAGCGACTGTTCCTGTATCTAAATATCATCCTGCTGTCGTAAGTCATTCAATGATTTACATACATACTACCGTCACGCCTGTCTTTAGCCACGTTTAGCAACGTTTTTATTAAAATTTTAGTATTACTTAGTGCACTAAATTGCCAAAGATTGTCGCCTATATACCTATAGGACACCATTAATCCCAGGCCCTCGGTCGGCTTTTACGATTTGCGCGGAATCATAAGCAGCTAATGATACATTCTATGCTTTTCTTTTGCTTCCAGATAAGCATGGAAGAATTTAATAATTTGTGTTACAATATTATCGTTTTTATTGACTAATCTGATACAGACTGGTAAAAGTTGCCCATCACTAGCTGTAAGTGCAATTTGAGTGCATTTCTAGTTCGACCTTGAACTAGCGAATCAGAACGTCTTAATTGCATTCCCTTCGTCCCTTGTCTTCTTCCGAATTTGGTGAGCTCGGTTCAACATGCGGCATCTATTAGGAGGTTATCTATGAGTCTTCCTTAGCCACTAATTTTTAATTGTGTACTGAAAATGATTTTTCTACGTAACTGTACTAATGTATTTAATTTTTGCAACGGTAATAAAGTTACAAGTTTATGTAATAGTTAACCATTTAATGTTTACGTGGAAATTATTTGCTATTGTTATTGTATCACATTGCATAATCGTGGGAAGTGAAATGAGTATGCGAATATTCGTAAGTTGTCGTCACACTTTTCCTTTCCGCTTTTCAAATATGTGACGAATAGCGTTAAACTACTATATTGTGAAGATGTGATTTTCATTCACCAGACTTGGATTTGGGGCTTCCCGCTACGTGCTGTAACCGACTTTAAAATTTTTGTTTGTGTATGTCAATCGATTTCAACTATTCTCTTTTTGTTGGAAAGAGAGAGAGTATTGGTCCCATTTAAATTTGAAGAAAATGTTCCACCTTTAAGGTTGACAAATTAGGGGATGAATCCGGCTTATTAAATTTCCGTTAACCGATTACAATACAACGTGGCAAATAAATGTAATATTGATTTGTTTATTGAATTTCACGATGTTTATAACCACTGCGATATCCGTGTATTTTTAGTGATATAACTCCGCTAGTCTGTTATTATTATTAAATACAAAGATCGGACACAAATAAAAATTTCTTCGACCCGATAGGACTCGAACTCGGGCCGACGCGCTTGAGCATGGGCTCGCGAAACGGGCGCGCTCGGGTGGCATTCACACGAAGCGTTTGTGCGAAAGGCGCGGCGTGGGCCGCGAAACGGACCACGGACCATGGGAAACCGCCTCTGGGCTGCTTTCAGAGCAGTGTGGATTTGTCTGCGGATCGACCGCGTGGAGCACCAGAGCGAAGTAACACGTGTGGCGGTAGAACATCCTTTTATAGTGATGCGGATTCCTCCGTGATCTCCGTACAAGCCACGTGTGTGTTCATTGTAGAGGGCTATCATTCGTGAATATCTGCATTAAATTAAATACTGGATTCAGAGTACTGCGAATTCTACTATGGCCTGCAGACGGACCATACGCACAGCTGTCAAACTAGCCTAACTCATCCAAGTACGCAGAAGCCGTAGAAATAATAATAATATCTAGTGTAAAGTTTTTGTTTCATAATAGTTTTAAACCTCGTAAATGGCACATTTTGAATATCAACAAAGTCAAAGTCAAATAACCATTTATTCTATAGGTACAATAAATTTACATTTGAAAACGTCATATTTGAGCTGCTGCTCGTTCATTACGCTGACTTCCCTGAGAAGAACGAGCAAGAAACTCTAGGGATTGCTCTTTTCAAGTAAACTCAAATGCTATGGAATAAAAAAATCAAATTGAATCAAATTTGTGTGGAATCTAGAGCCATATGTTGTCTTTCCATACATCTTTATCTAACATGTAGTCGTCAATTTTGTAATATGAATTTTCAATCAAAATATTTTTAATGTAGTTTTTAAAACTTAGGTAATGATAATCTTAATATATGCTCCGGAATCTTATTGTAAAAACCAGAATCTACTTAAAGAAGCGTAGTTACATATTGCCCGTAAAATATTTCGAATTCCTAAGTTCGACCCAGTGCGTTACGCTTGGTTACTCTCACTGTTTCGTTACGTGCTTAAAATAAGTATCACAGTAAAATGTGATAATCTGCATTCCATTTGTGTGCTTACTGTAGCACAAATAGAGAGAACACGGTAGAGTGATTACTCTACCGTGTGTAAAGTGCGTAAACCCGGATTCATCCCCTAGTTCGCCACTATACGGGACTTGACACAGGAGATAATAAAAATCGGTTCTCACTACTCAAAATATATTGAGAGAGAAAAATGATGAATGAAGAAAGATGAAGAAAGAAATGAATTGGAGAATAGCAAAATCAACCATTAGAAGATTAGATTTAGGCGCTATTTATAAAAATGAATCTTCATGCGTGAACAGCCACTCTTAGAGGTGGATGATTTTCTTTAAAATTAAATGGGACCACTATGGAGCAACTGTCTTGTCCGAACGTAGGATTCTACGTTCAGACGACTAAAAATGCGTATAAGTCAAATACTAACATCGTTCATTGCTTCTTCTTCATCTTTTTATTTATTGGCTTTTAGGATGTCGCCAGTATCAAATGTTTCGCTAAGTAAGTTTTGTGGTGTCCGTCAGAATGGCTGGACCAAACGAGATATACAAATTAAATTGTGCTCATTATTTACTATCTATTTTCTACTATTTAGTACCTTTATTGACATATTTTTTACACTAATGGACGCGCTAATGGAAAAATTAAAGAAATAAAGTGGCCAGCCATTCTGACGTCAGTTTGGCTGGACCACATTACGTTTTTCACGGCTAGCAGTATGTAATTTAGTTTTTTAATATAACTATTTACTACCTAAACATATTTTTTCACTATTTTATAAAACGCCTTTGCAAAAGGTATCTTCTAAAAAAGACAGTTTATCTTCTCCGTCCAGCCATCCTGACAGACACGTTTCGTGGACGTGTTGCAGACCTGAAAGCTTACACATACTATAACAATAGAAGTTGACGACTTACCCACAAGTTATGGTCTTATATTATATTATTACTGGGTATAAGTGGTTTTTCAATAAGGACATAACAATTTTGTATTTCAAAAAACCTCAGAATTATTGAAATATCGAACTGAAATTTATTTCAAATTAACTTGCTTGTTCTTGTCTTTACAACACAGAATAGAATAGATAATGGTTATTTGTTTTTAATAATGTCAAAATATTACAATTTGAAAAGTATTGTCAAAAGTTGTCATAGACTTTGTTTAACTAAGGTAAACGATTATTTTATGGGTAACTGTATTTCCTAACTTTAAAACTTACATTAAAAGTATTTTATTAGAAAAGTCATATTACAAAATTAAAGACTACGTTTTAGTTAGAGACGTATGGGATGGATCGAGAATCTACACAAATTTGACTTATTTAAGTTTATTTGAAAAGAGCTATCCATAAAGTTTCTTAGAAGTTCTAGAAGTTTGTAGAAGTCAGCACAGTGAACGAGCAGTAACTTAAATAAATGACGTTTTCAATTGTAATGTAAATAAAATGATTCTTTGACTAAGACCCTTCGTAAAGGACACCCATGCCCAGCAGTGGGACGCATAATGGGTTAATGACAATGAAACTTGGAGAAGAAATCCTTCGAAGATATCGGTGGTCCCCACCTTGAATTGGGCCAACTTGACTATAAAGTTATTCTTGATGGAGACCCGTGTCCACCGGTGGAGCCTACATCGTTTGGTATAGACGTGCAATATTATATTTCCGCTACTTTTCTCAGTGTCACAAAACGAAAAAATGTTTTAATTACTTACAAAAAATAACTGGCCTCTAGACCATTGTAACAATATGGTTGGTATTTGATGCAGCCGGAAACAAAACAGTTTAATAATTCTAGGTTCATATAACAACTCCTAATTTTTTATTCGCACCGCTCCTACAATAAAACAGCCTACCTACTTACTACTCTTTACATTATACTTTTAAATAAAATAAAATTTTACACTACCACTGCGCCCATCACCCTAAGATATAAATTTGCCGGCTTTACGCCTTAAGGTGCTTTTCCACCGGCGAGGTGAGACGAGACGAGGTTTAAAATTTGTGTGGCAAAATTTCAATTCTCTCCTGGCACATCTTCAATGAAAATAGTCTGGATTGACGAGGATGGGCGAGGCGAGAATTGAAATACTTGTTGATATAATATTGAACCGTATTGCTGCGTGCGTAGAGTATTATACTTGCATACGTTATATTACACTTACATAAATACGAAATCTATTATGTTTTTATTTTCCGCGATGGCTATTAATTTCGATCGCTACATACGTACGTACCTACATATGTCATGAGATTAAAAAAAGATGGCTTTATCGGATTCTTCTTGTTTTGTTTGTTGATTGTGAGTTTATCGAGTAATTAAGGGCAATTTTTGGTGGAAATAGGCTGACGAGATTTCAATTCTCATCTCACCTCGTTTCGTGTCATCTCGCCGGTGGTAAACCACCTTTAGGAAACCGCCTCTCGCGACGTCTCCAAAAAGCGTGCGCGGCGCAACTAAGTAAACGGGCTATGGTTTCCCAATATCACTTATAATTGTACCATTTACACCCGAATTCTCGATTACTTGGGAAAATATAACTAAGTATTCCATTTTGATTGCATGTTAATAGAGGACGCCAGGTTTAGGTGGCAACTGGTTTTATATAGCAAGGGGGTTGGTCGATGGTCTCTCCGCTCCGGTTGATTATGTATGCTATAAGATTATTATAATGTTACTAGTTTGCTGGCTGTCTTTTTTACACACTTAAGTAAGGGGGCACGCATATTGAATTAATAATAATAATAATAACGCACACACTCAACATAGCCCCACACTAGGGAAACCCTGTGTCGCGGGTGCCATGGACACACACATAGACAACCACAAATTACACCCAAACTCACGAGAGAAATAAATGTAGGCCATACAAATATTTCTCCCGGCCCGGGAATCGAACCCGGGGACCTCTGCGTGGCAGTCCGGTATGGTAACCGTTCGGCCACGGAGGCAATTAAGTATGTAGTGACCGTTACAAATGTTTTAAATATTTATAATAATTGTTTTTCTACACATTTGCAATTTAATTGAATTTATTTTCTTTACGCCAATTTATTACTTGTTTTATTTGTCCATTGGCAAACAAAGGCTTGTGGTTGTCTTTCTATATTTGTAAAGTAACTAATATTGCGTAATAAAATCCGTGAGCGTATTTTGTTAAATTTTGCTGACTCATTGTTAATTAGCACATGCGTCATACAGTTCTCTTGATTCAGTTTCAGTTGAAAATGAAAATATTTTTCTCAATTCGACATTTTTTTGTGTATGTTACGAGGTTACTCCGACGTCTGTGAACAATTTCGATGATTTCTTTTTTTGTTGGAAAATGTACACCTTAGTAGTGGTCTCATTCAAATTTGACGAACATATTCTACGTCTAAATTGGGAGGTGAATTCGGTGTATCGAATTTTTTACACTTTCCGTGAAAATGTTTTAATAAAACTTGTCACATAGATGTAAAATACAATGAATATTAAATGGTATTGGTGACCTATATATAGCTGATATGTCGATGGTGATAGATGAGTGGAACTCCTCCTCCAACAGTGTACAGAAGCTTCCTTGTGTTTGGACTCGTATGATTCGTTTTGACGAGACTTGCATCTGCGTTTCAATAGTTGTTGAGATGGCTGCGTCATAGAATAACAGCGAAAGCTGTTAAGTACAGGGTCAAGAGCACGTCAAGTTTGACACTTCAGATTTAAATCCAATTCTATGGCGCTTACGACAAGAACGGTCCAAAGTAGGGACAAAGTGTCAAATTTGACGTGCTCTTGACTGTACCCACAGTTTTCAGGTCATTTTTTAATAAAATATTAATTTGTTATAATTATTAATTCAAAGGTCGAATACTCAGAAAAAATTCCTTCGATCCGGCCGGATTCGAACCGACGACGTCTTCCGGCATACAGTGGCAGACGCTATACCAACTAAGCCACGGAGCGAACCAGCGGACCTCACGAATTTTTCTATGTGTTTGTTGTCGTGTCTTTTTCTTTGTACGATCTTTGTATTATAGTTATTTTTGATACAATTGCGGAAAGTTAGTCATTATTCACGAGTCTCGAGGCTTCTTGGCCTGAGCCAGAGGCGAGGGTTAAAACTCGAGACAAGTGAAAATGACAAATCCGCACGTGTATCAAACGACGTTTTTAATACATTTGCGAAAAAACTACATTGAAAGTAAAATCATCAGTATATTTTAGTGTTGCGGCGCGCAGCGGTCTCGCGTAATATTGTTAGTACTCAATCAGCCATCTTCATGGAAAATATTTTGGTATTTTTAAATGTAACCCGTTGTTTTACAAAACACCTATGCAATTTAAACAAATAAGATGTTTGTAAATAAATATAAGTTATCATGACGAATGACTTACGTCACAAAGCACATAAATGAATATACAACCTCTTTAGTTCTATGTTTAAGACTTGAAACAACAGTAAATTTAAAAAAATGGAAAAGTAAAAAAACACTAGTGCGAAAAATCCACCTTTGGGCACGATTTGTAGTAAGAAGAATACCATGTTTTGAGCAACTGTATTAAAAATAATTATAACAAACTAGTGGAGTAATTTCACATAAAAAAAAATTGAATATCAATTTAATAAAAAAAATATTAATAATTTTTAATAATAAAGATAACCGCTGCTCCAATGCGGAAGTCACAACGTCTATTTCACTCTTACTGCATGGAAATAAAGCATTTGCGAGTGTGGCGACTTACTAAATGAACGGAAGAGCATAGACTAGTTCAAATAGACATTTAAATAAATAAAAGCAGAGTTCAAAAAACTAGGCCAAAATTTTTGTGTTGTTCCGCAATCGAAAATCCGATAAACGCAGCGGCTTCTATGCAAACGGAAGTAATAATTAAAATTTCAAGTTATTGGCCCAAATTAGGAGTGACGTAATTTTTGAAAGTTTTTCGAAAAATTTTAAACATTACGCAACAACATGCTGTTTGTTTTTGAGAAAGCGTAAATGATTTGTGTACAAAATGATAGTTCCTTATTGTTTTCTATTTGATTGTGCGGTAACTAACGAGTTTGGGAATATGGTTTTTCATTGGACGCAGGTTTCTTTCGTGTTTATATCATAACAATTGTGTTGTGTTTTTAACCATTACGGGCTACAGAAGAATATCAACGTCGGCTATGTACGCTATGGTCCCCTGTAGAGTAGTAGAGTCATAAAGCCTTTTCCACACACTTGTGTTATCACTAATTTGCAACTTATTATTTTATTGTATTGTAATGGGCTGGCCAAAAGTTTGTGCGCTTTTGGTCACTGGCTAAACTTGTAAGTTGTTGAAACGGTAACCGCGAAAAGTCAAGCACAAATAAAAAACCAAATGTATGTTGTCTATGGTCATTTAAAAAAATAATATTTTACCGCTCATTTTAACATCAGGGGGGATTTTTTTTAAATGTTCAGGAACTGGTGAATCGTGGTATATAGAGGTAGACTGAAAATGGCGGGACTTTATACTTACGATTTTTACCCAAATAAATTTTTAGTATAAGTATTATTACGTTTCCAATTTCTGATGAATAAATAAATATGAAATATCTGAAGGTTTCGTATTGCAATTTTACTTTGGGACGTGTTATCATATCCAACGAATTCGTCGGACATGGCCCCTTCTAATTTTCTCTTGTTTCGGTATTTATGAATATTTTTTAATAAAAAGAACGTAGATAAGGAAAAATCTATCATTCAGCGGTACTTGGAGCTTTAGGTATTTTATAAGTAAAGACAGAAATTTTTATGAAAGGGGAATTCTAAAATTACCCAAAAGATCTATCGTATTGGTTCTATAGCGCAGATCGAACGGCAGGGACACTGGCTTTATTTCAGAATTTACTTTTTTACAAACGAAATTAATGCCATTCGAAAAATGTATATCGTATACTATGCTCCATTTAGTTAGTTAATTTTTCTCTTTTTTATAACGTCAAGTGACGGGACGAATAAGTCGTGTGCCTGAAGGTTAAGCTACACGCCTGTAAATGACAATTACAGTGCCACTCAGAGCTTTAAATTGCAAAGATCTGAGGGGCACTGCCACTGCGCCCGTCACACTGAGACGTAAGTTGGCAAGTCCTATAAAAAAAAATCATTGGTATATGTAAAGGACCTAATGAATACAGCGGTTTTCTTGTAAAATTTCGATTTTATGTTTCGAGTTTATGTTTTTTTTTTCTATCGTGTAAAATATTTTGGAATCGTGTTATAGGTACTAATCAGTGCAATCTCAATTAAGATTTTAAATTATTATTTCAACACTTCCACTATTATGCGGAATCACACACGCGCACGCACGCACGCATGCACGCACGCACGCACTCACGCACGCACGCTCGCACGCTCGCACGCACGCACGCACGCACGCACGCACGCACTGATCTACCATTGTTGAACCAAATTTTAAATTTTAAAATTTTTTGACCAAAGCCATTTGAGGTTGTATAGGCTTAAGAGCCTACACACTTTAAGAAGTGTATTACATATCGATACGATAAGAAGTTAACGAGGCGTCCTCAATTCAGCCACGCCTGATTATTAATCTCTTTACGCAATATTTACGA
>NW_020653757.1:925843-1013458 GCF_003589595.1 Hyposmocoma kahamanoa
CAATTCAGCCACGCCTGATTATTAATCTCTTTACGCAATATTTACGATGCCTAAATTAATCAAAAAAGACATTAATTTAATATATTTATTATTCGTACTAAAAAATACTAATTAGTAATAAATTATTTTACTATCTAATTTGAATACATATCTAATAAATTTCAGGCACATTTGAAACGAGTATATACATTTTTGTTTCCTATTATGATATATAAGCAACAGCAAATTAATAGACTGTCTGGGAAACGCAAGGGCTGGCAGCTACCTTGACCCATGCATTAGCATAGCCATACAAAGGGGGAACGCATGCACACGCTGCCAGCATCTTGGGCACCTTGCCGCGGGGACGCAATTCATATAATTTTATTGTATCTTTCCTGTACATTATCATAATAAAAAGTAATAAGTTTAGCATACAGCACTTAAGCAGCATTTTACTCTGAGTTATACACATACAAGGTGAAAAAATCAATGTAACATAAAGGAGAACTGCCTGAAATGGTTAAGATAGCTAATTTTACTTACCTAAAGGATTCTAAAATTTTTCTTATTAAAAATAACTGCATTCCCGGAATTTTCGAATAGCATCCGATGTTCATTTGAGATAATTATCTTCATCATTGATGCTATAAAACTCAAACTCAAAACTCGAATAGACTTTATTTCATAAGTAAGCAATTTATACTTGAAATCGTCATATTGATTAAACTCTATTGCTAAATAAACATTTGTGCACATTTATAATTTGTAATATTTATTTCATTGCCATAGATCGAGACTGCCTGGAAGAGCTAAAAGCAGAAGCTCAAAAAGAACGTTCTATAAAGTTTTTATTTTACTATAATTTTAACCGGATTAAAATAGATTAGTGCATTAAAAACAGTGAGTGAATATTTTGTGCTTTTTTAGTTGGTACATTTCTCAGCTCAAGTAAGCTTTTCAAAAAATTTGTTAATGCAGTTATTAATTTTAATAACAATAAAAGTCAGAGTTATAATATACGTAAATTAATATCTCATTGATTTTTCCATCCTGTATAAACTTGTGTAGAAGTATGTAAGTTATCTTTCTTAGTTTAACTCGTACATAACCTGCATAACATCGTCCACCCTAAATGTGACTAATATAGGGCGACATATGTTAAACGTCGATACTATAATTTAACACATAAATTATTTTATATTTTGTACATTTAATATATTTCTTTCAAAATCAAATCATTATTTGTTAGCGATATTTGTAAATTACTAAATACAGAACTATGTTACTAACACCTTAAACAACAGCTTTTGTTGCCTTCAAAAATAAATATATTTAAATACTAACTGTGCGGCAACAAAAGTAAACACTAGTCCGATGCAAATCGCTGGAGCGGGTGTGGGGGTCGTCAAGGAAGACGCTTGCAAGTTTAAACATACCATAGCCCAGTTTTAGAATATTGAAATTTGTTAGGGTAAGTTTCGATGAGTCGAGTCGTTAGTTTGTGCTCTATCTTTTGTTATTTAAAACGGATATTTGACTATTTGTCACTTTTCACCGCGTTTTCGTTAGTGTACGGCAGAATTATAGTCCTGTGAGGTTGTTAGTATTCAACAAACAATTAAAATAAAATTACAATGACAATCAGGCTAGCGACGCAAGTACTTTAGAATTACCTCTAGACAATAGATTAGAAAATTAGAAGATTATTTTTATATTTGAAAGGTTATTATTATATTTGATGAGACAGAATATAAAAAATAACACAAGATCTTACAGTACAAGTCGTGAATTGCGAAATCTATTAAAAGCATTTGACATTCGTCCGATTCACTCTTGGCTATCTTTCATGTTAATAACTCTGTCGGTTATGCTACCTATTTAAACGCTGACCATTAGAGATTTTATGCCATATCGACTACGCACTCCGTTCTGGCAACATCGAAAAAGTTGCATAATTTTTGTGGTTTAGGTACGAAATTTAAAAAAAAGTGAGAGTGCAATTTTGAATAAATTTAACAGTGACTGGCTGTTTTAAATTTTTCTAAAAGTAACAGTGTACTTTCATAGTGTATTACGAAAGGTATAATTAACAAATTGGTAAACCTATTTATTATTATCATTGACCTATGTATTTTATCTAAGCCTGTATATCGTTTCCTACGTATTTTAAATAAACATTTTACATTTTGTGTTTTATTGATATTACAACATTTTTGACAAGAAAACAATAAGTTAATTAACAAAATTAGTTATTATTAGCACTTATAACTACTGATATATGTATATAGAGTGTATTTTTAAATGGGACTGTATGGTCATAGAAGATACAAGGAAATTGTCGCAGGAGTGATTAAGTCTTTTTTTGTGAAAATAATTTTGATATTGTGAATTTTTTGGTCAGGCGTGAGTTATCAAAAAAATGAATAAAATTGATAAAAAAAATTCTAGTGCTGATCGACTCAATTCTATGTAAGGATCATTTTATTGTACGGGATAAAAAAATCGGCACTGCAGAATTTTGTCAAATTTCATAAAATGTTTTGTGTATGGAATGATCCCATCATGAAACTGAGTACAAAAAAAATGTTACTCATTTTTATGGACAACTCACGCTTGACCAAAAAATGAACTATGCAAAAATTGTTTTCCCAAAAAAAGACTTAATGCTGCCTAAGACTGATTCCTTGTATCTTGTACGGTTTCGGATTTCCCCATATAGTCCCATTTAAAAATATATACTATCTTAGTAAAGGAACTAATTAAAACATTTGACTAACAAGGTTTTCTAAAATATGTTTACAATAACTAAAATGTATCGCACCCTTCGAGTAATAAGGTCACATATGCAAAATGATAATTTTTGAGCAGAGATGTAAAGATTCCGAACGAAATTAATAGATAACGTTTCACATATACGTAATTTCAAATACCTAGTTAGTATTATTTTTACGACGTTGATGTGATGAAAGCACTTTTGACGTATGTGACTTTATTATACCGAGGCTACGATATGGACTTCGTAAGTATGTTCTACAGAGGGCATCTTAAGTACCACTATCAAGGCATTGAAAATATCCAATGTAGACATTTTTGACAATAAAAAAAGCACCAAACCGCACCCCTCATGGAAGAATGGCGTAAGTGGAGTTACGTCAAAAACGTTTATTGCTCCATTAGATATAAAAAAAATATAACCCACATCCTCTCTAACTTTTGTAACTTATAATATTGAAACGTTTTTGACGTAACTCCACATATGCTATTCTTCCATGAGGGGTGCGAAATGTAAAGAAATCAACCAGTTATCTGTGATATGAGCATGCAATGTTAGGCAGACACCACATTTATCGGAAGTTAGTCAGAATTTTTTTATGTTCATGCAATAAGAGCGAAAAAGACGCCTTACTGCCGCCAACGCCGATTCATGTTAGTAAGTATAATGCCTCCCTTTCGGTGCTATTGTGTAACTTACTTTTCTTTTGAAGTCTTTCGACGTGGCATCGTCACTTTTTTTATGCCATATCACAGATACGATACAGATGAATTGCATCACAATTATGTATTAACTATAGATTTAAGACGATCACTTAGCTTTTATCACTAGTTATAGGTTTCTTACCATGGTATGACTTATTATTCTTTTCCACATACCTCAAAGAGGTATAGGATACCACATTTCAATGTCGAGGACTACCTTCTTACTTCGTGACTATAGAGCATGTGACCATTCTAAAATATCGGGAGAAGTGGCAAGAAATCTATATCTGTTGATATTCGTTTGCATATAAATTCCTTGTGAAGTTAAGATATAGTCCGTGCAGGCGCAGACTGACTTACGTTGACCTTTAGAATGTATTAACAAGTTAACAAGCAGTCGCGCATTGAACAGGTTAATGTTCATAAGAAACATCAGCATGGAACCCCTCAGGTCCGGCGGAATAGTTAACATTTTGCATCCTACCATCGGGTAATAACACGTGGTAATTGCCGTTGGTTTTCGAACCATGCTTAGTCTCACGATGGCCAAAGTCGTTCCCGCTAATGTGGTCTCGTACTCTGTAGCCGAATTCGTAGTTTGCAGCGTAGTGGAGCTGCAATAGAAAAGGCTTTTGAGTACAATTTTCCTGAGTACTGATTGTTTAGAGCTAGCCATTTAATAAAAACGGAGTGGGGAAGATCTGTGTTTATTTATGAGGCTAATGGATTTGTAGCCAAAGCCCTATAAAAATGTGTTTTAGTAAGCCATAGTTTTTTATAATACAATTGCACTTGAAATCGTCATACTGATTAAACTTTACGGCTTATTCGTAAAGCAGATTTCCGTGAGAAGTTACTCTTCGTAAATAATAATAAACATTTGAGTACATAGCGTAGAAACAGAGTTCTCCTCTCGGATTTGGGAAATGGTGGCCTTAGTAAACTTTTTCAAACCATAGTTACGAAACTAGAATACAAAAAGCACCTTTGCTAAAAAAAACATGGTTGTGGCCCACTTATGCATAATAATGTTAGGTTCGATGATTGTGTTTTATTTGCGAAGTACCATATTACTTGCGTTATTATATTTTAGTCGTTACACAGGGTTAACTACCGTCATAATTGACCACTGAGAACTTTTACTAAAGGGTATTAATAAAATTTTAAGGTTCCTGTAATTATATTTGACATGTAATAAAAAAAATAACATTGTTTGTGATAGGAAATATTAGAAAGTGGTAGTTGAGTATTTGAAATTTATATATCGTGAACTGCTATGATTATAGAGTGAATGTTGCTTACATCTTAGGTCTGCGATTAACTACAATGTTAAAAGATAATTAATTATTGCTAGACATTGCGTAAGAGCTATTGCAAGAGCACATATGTGTTTATAATGTTTATTGTACAAGAAAATAAATAATAAAAATGTAACTTAATTTGTTTTTCGTTTTTAATTTAATTCATTCATTCAATTGACTGCCACGCAGAGGTCCCAGATTCGATTCCTGGTCCGGGAGAAAAATTTGTATGGCCTACATTTATTTCTCTCGTGAGTTTGGGTGTGTGGTTGTCTATGTGTGTGTCCATGGCACCCGCGACACAGGGTTTCCCTAGTGCGGGCTATGTTGAGTGTGTGCGTTATTATTATTATTAATTTGGTGTTCTATACTCGTTATAAATAATTAAGGTAGATAAAATTAAACAGGCAAAGATGTTAATTATATCACATATAATATTGTAATGTATTTTGTTGTATATTTTAACGTGTAATTACATGACTTCGGTAGTGTATTTAAAAAAAAAGCAATTTTAAGAAAAAATATAATTATTTTGCTTCGATTTTTTTGCCTTTTATTTTCTAACTTTTCGAGATTTAAAAGGGAGGTATTAACCACCGCATATGAATTATTAGAAATTTTGATAAATCCAGTCCATCTGAAATATTACAAATACGTAGAAACTTATCCAGTTATTAGGTTTAAGAGATTGTTACCCATAGGAAATGAAACTATTTTTAGCCGACTTCAAAAAAAGGAGAAAGTTGTCAATTGAACTGTATCTTTTTTGTATGTGTGTTATGCGATTCCTCCGACAATTCTGAACCAATTTCGATGATTATTTTTCTGGTGGAAAGGAGGTACTATTCAAATTTGAATAAAATATTTCTAAGGGTGGCAAATTGTAGTCCTAAATCTGGTTTATAGAATTTTACTCACTTTCCGGTCTACCTTTGGAGGTCGGTTTCCTTTTCGGTTGTAAAAAAAAGTTATATTTATTTTTTTCGGACCGAGTCAGCCGTGACGTGAGAGTCAGTTGTTTGAAAAAACAAATACACGCGCTTTAGATCCGAAAAAATAATTTAATTTCCTATGTAGAAGTTTTAATAACAACACAAGAATGTCACCAGACATATTACAGCTACATTTATCAAATTGGTTTATAATTACCATTAATCAATCATTCTTTTTAACAACACTAAGTATCAGAAACATAAATACGTTATACTTCGTAGTTATATAAT
This sequence comes from Hyposmocoma kahamanoa, assembly GCF_003589595.1. Lineage (NCBI taxonomy): Eukaryota > Metazoa > Arthropoda > Insecta > Lepidoptera > Cosmopterigidae > Hyposmocoma > Hyposmocoma kahamanoa. The sequence goes on from NW_020653757.1 coordinate 931,827, forward strand.
TAAGTAACTATTAAGAAAATAACTAGAGCAAGTCATCTATAGTAGGAAATAACGAAAGTTAAGGCAGTCCGAAACATTCGTAACATTTTTTGCGAAAGTTATTTCCTTACATAGGTTTTAACTCATATTGTACATAATAAAGTAGCACTCTGTATGTTAACATAATTTACTTCCGAAATACAGGGCGATAATAAGACAAAAAGATAATAATTTACAGTGAGAATATAATTTATTACTTAAGTATTACTTAGTTTCTAAATAAACAAATATAAATTAACTTTATAAATCAAGAACTTAAGTTTTACAAATAAATAGCATTGCTGTATTATATTGAACTTAGAATTGTTTGGAACAATTTGCAGTGATCTGCAATTAAATATTTACTGTGCCATTAGGTGATCATATGAACTTTGAAAATACGGTATGAAACAGTATGTAGGAATGTATCATTTTTTGAAACACAAGCCATATTTAAAAAAATTGTTAACACTCCACGACAACAAACTTAAATGGAAGCCCAGCCAACGCTACAAAACAAAAAACCAAAGAGATAGAATAGAGGTGTCCGTGATTGGCCAAGTACTGCTTTTAATTTAACTGATCAGGTGACAGTAGAGCTTTTGAGTGGCGTCATATTTGATATTTTATATTGTTCTTGAATAGTATTTTTGCCAAACGGTTACACTTATGTGTCTGTTTATGTAATATTTTGTGATATTATTTAATAAAATATATAATTCCAATTTAAATAATTTCACAAATTTAGTGACGTTATTCTGTTCGGGAACATAGTGACGCGTTTAGGGAGACCCTTTTAGTTAGCAAAAATACGACGTCATTTTTTTGAAACTTCAATGAAATTTTTTTGTTAGCAGCGAACATCATAGACTATACAATTTTCATTCAGAACTAAACAGAGCACCTTTGTGACATGGGTTATGAAATTATAACTGACAGGATAGTTTCAAATAAAAATGAATTTTAATTGTAATAGTTTTACGGTATTGGATTAAATCTACCAAGACAAATCTTTAACATTTTTTTTAAGTGGGGGCTGTATTTAAAATATTTTTAATCCACCTCAAAAAAAGAAGGAAGGTCTCAATTCGACTCTAAGTTTCCTTTTTTTTTTGTATGTGTGTTACGCGATAACTCCGGTGAACCGTTGTAAACCGATTTTGATGATTCTTTCTTTGTTGGAAAGAGAGTACCTCAATACTAGTTGAAGAAAATATTCCACCTCTAAGGGTGACAAACTGGGAGATGAATCCGGTTTCGCGCACTTTCAGGTAGCTGAATTCAATAAAACTTGGCAAATAGATGTAATTTTAGTACTCTGAGACTATTAGCCGGTATTTTCGTGAACGTGACATATCTCTTCATAAGTCTTCGTGTTCTGTGGCTGTGCAGGTACTTTTCGAGAATAAATATTTTCGTTTTAAATTTTACCTAATGCAACAGGTATCGTGGTTGCGAGTTTCAGTTCAAAGTAGATACTAACTTGATTCTCTTCTTATAGGTAATTGCTTCCCAAATTAGATGTACCTATTTAGAGATGTTACATGACATGACGTATAATTTACGAAATGAAAGTTTTTTTAAAGAGTTACTCGTTTCACTTATAGGATTTTCAATTTGCGCAATTTACCAAGATTCTTTCTAACATGTCTAGGTCTCGAATACCTGTTTCTATGTTTCCTAGGACGTCTAGAATGTCTAGGACGTGTAGGATGTTTATCTTTATGCGGCTGATGTATATCGAAATGTTGTATATTCAAATTACTATCACCGATTAAATGTTTTAACTGGGATTGAGTTAACATGTAGACTGGTTCTATGAAATCCGGGCTAGAAATTGGATTGCCATATTTTAAGGGAACACCATATGATCCTTGTGGAGGCCCATAGATAGGAATAGGAGTTGGGTTCGGATAAAATTGTTTTGGAGGTCCGTATGTGTCTTGGATAGGAACACCGTAGCTGTTCTGTGGACTGTAAGTAGCATAGTTCTGGTAATTTTGATTTTGAAAGGACGGGCGATGAAACCTTTTATATTTTTTCGAAAAGCTGCTTTGTAAATCGCCTTGATTGTAAGCTGAAGAAGGAGCATAGTTTTGGAATCTATTTTGGTCGGAAGAATGTCGGGGATTTTCTTCGTAATCGGTATCGTAGTCATCACTGTCGTCATCATATTCCTCCTCCTCCTCCTCCTCATCATCATACATTGCATATTTATCATTACTATTAAGACTAGGAGGTCTAAACCTTGTGTCTATGTAGTTATTTAAGTCATATTCAGTGGCAACACCTATTGGAAAGTTTGGAGTCGTCAAAAATGTACTTAATTGCTTATTAAGCCGTTGTTGTTCATTATTGAAATAATTTACTCTTAATAAGGGTTCGGCTTTAGGAGTTTCATTTAGACTAGAAGCTATTGGGGATTCAGTTAAAGGGTCTATTGTAGAGGGAAGTACAAATGGATCGGAATCTAATTTCTCAGTAGATCTTGCCTTTCTAGTGTTATTATCTGTCTTAATACGATTTTTTCTGTCAGATATACTTACATCACTATCACCGTACGCTGAAACTCCACTACCGTCTTCATTTAAATGTTGAATACCTACATGTTGAGCGTTATGATGTAAATATCTTTCACTCGAATCTGTTTCTTGCCCATAATACGTAGGTTTTGCATATTGCAAAGCTTCGTACGTAGGCTTATCTTCATCTTTATAATAGTAATGTATTCCATTAGGTTTGTATGGGGCACTAATAGTCTGACTAGCAACTTCTACTTTATAGTAATTATTATTTTTAGTTGTAGTTGTCTCTATAGATTTATCTGCTTGTGTAGCCAATACTGGTTGTACACCATAGTGCTTAAATCTATTATTTTTATTAGGATCTTCAAAATCATCTATTTCCTCTGTTATTGGTGTATGATCCTTAACAGGATTTGTGTAAGCACTGGCGTAAGTTGGAAGTATCTGATCATATATTGACTGCTCAGCATATTTAGGAATAGTATGTGAATCTTTCATATAGAAATATAGATCTATAGGAGTGGTTAGACTAGTTTTTGTCGGTTCTCCTAATGAGTACTTTTCGGAGTTGATTAAGGCGTTAAATCCAGTCAATTGTTCAGTCGCTGGTTTATTCAATAACGAATTCAGAGCATCAATTTCATGAGCAGATTGGTAGCTATGCATCTGTCCGTATTGTTTAGGGTAAATGTAATGTGTTTCGCTTGGTATAGCTGCGGTATATAGCATTAAATCTTCAGGGCTGGCAGTACTTTCTGGAAACGTTTTCAATCCATTGTTTCCATTAGGTTTTATAGTTACTCCTTGATCGTAAGTAGGTCCTGGTGCAAGGCTGATAACGGTTTGAAATTTTTTAGGTTGTAAATATTGTTTATACTCAACAGACCCATGAGATCTATGGTTTCTGGTATTCTCTTTCAAAACTGCATCTTCTTTTGTTATTTGGACTAGATCAAGGTCAGATTTCATCCGTTTCGCTTGTCTTACATCATCTTTGATACCTCTTTTATTATGTCTAACATTGCCATCATCAGATTTGATTCCTCTCTGTCTAGAATTGTGTATAACTCTAGGTCTTGGCGGTGCTTTCGTAACAGCCACATGTTTGTTATCTTTAAAATGTAGCTGCTCTAAAGCTAATTGGTGATTTTCTTGACTTTCGTGGTATGCTTTCATGTAGCTATCTTCTTGTTGGGGCGCTTTTGTCCATCTCTGAAGCTGAGCTCTGTGTTGCCTTACACGTTCGGCATTGAACATCGCTTGCTGATTTTGTGCATGTAGTCTAGCGTTTTGCTTCGAATTGCCAGCTAAAGGATTCCCGTATGGCAATATACCTGAAGGTTTGAACTTATCATCAACTCTGGATTGCTCATTGATGACTTCGATGACAGGTCTGGAGTTTGTTTTTGGAGGTATACATATTGTCATGTGTAGACTGACCAGAAGTAACGCGGTGATGTATGTCGTGTGTTGTCGTATGGGCGCCATTTTGATCTGAAATTAAAAAAAATGTGTTAGCAAATAACTTTAAAAGGAAAATTGTTGTAGTTTTTTTAATAAAACCGTTACTATACAAAAACTGCCAGAATCGAAATATTAGAAAACTGGAGTTAATAACATACTCTATCATTCGTCTTGTGAGTTTTCGAAAGTCACGTAAAAGAACTTTTCTTAGAATCCATTCTATTGCTAAAATCCATTCCAATGTTATCGTTTTACCCATGGAATCTGTGGATGGCATTTTTTTTACAATATCAAGGGACGGGACGAACAAGTCGCGCGCCTGATGGTAAGCTACACGTCTGTCCATAACAGTTGCAGTGCCAACCACCTCTTTAAATCGCATAGATATGAGGCGCACTCCCACTGCGCCCGTCACCCTGACACATAAGTTGACGAGTATCATGTGCCTGTAATTTCATTACTATTCAAAATCAGAACACAGTAATCCTGACATGAAATAGATAAGGTTTTTATTATGTTCAGAATCTGTTGGGGCTATCGCGCTGCTGCAGAGCATCAACAACATTAGCGGAAGCACATACTAATGGCTTCCGTTCCATAATAAGAAAGCGACAAGTCTCTTTGATGCAGTGGGTGCCAAACAGGAACAACAGCCTCCTGACCATAGTGGCGGACAGAGTTGATGGTCCGTTTAACGAACGCTATAACTCACTACTCATGTAGTAACCTCGAATTAGGCTGCCAAATAAATACAACCAAACCAAAGTTTGTTAGGTACTAATTACATAATCTACTCGTTTGATATATGTCACTATAATTAATATTTATGATGTAATTTATATGTATGATGTCATTAATACGTAATGTCATTAATAAATCAGCGTATTATAATGGCTTCTTTAAAAAATCTTTTGAGACACTTGGTAAGGATTGCAGGAGCATCAGCAGACTTTGTGGCAGTTTATAAGTTCCCATATCACATCACATAGAGAGAAATTTCGAAAAAAGTGTTTTTATATCCTTAACGTTGTTCCAATTGACATAAATCGACTCTGAGTTTTGCAACCCCAAAACCCAATCGATCCGTCTGGGTTTTAATCGGGTTTTTAGCCAAAGCGGCGGGTTTTAATCTATTTCTGCCCAAAATCGTGGACAGAAACGGCGAATATGGAATACGGAATAATTCCATATTTATTACATTTTTGTTTTTTTATGATACAAAGTGATGAGACGAATAAGTCGTGCGCCTGATGGTCAACGACACGCCTGTCCATAACAGCTGCAGTGCTACTCAGAACTTTAAATCGTAAAGATCTGAGATGCACTGTGTCTGGGCCCATCACTATGAGACATAAGTTGAAAAGTCCCATGTGTAATTTCACCAGCACCCTTACCCACAGTAATGTGAGCATTACTGCTTGGCAGCAGAAATAGGTGAGGTGGCGTACTTCCCTAGATGAACTCTCTCACAAGGAGAAAAAGAGGCAACTCGATACTAACCTTGCAATCCTGTGGATTCTCACTACTAAGTATGCACATTACGATTCGATGTTTACGAAAATCGATTCAAGGGCATACGATCTGACGATTTTTTGCATCGAATTATACTTCAATGCGATTTTCAAGCAAACCGATTCACTAGATAGACAAATGTTGATCTACTTCATCAGAAAACAATGCATTTTGTAATGATGTCATTAAATTTGAACAAAACTCAATTTACAAACAAATATTTAGTTTAAATCATTTTTGCCTTCGATTTAGGGTATCAGTGGGTTTGCCTGGCATTAACCAAGTGCCGGGTTAAAACCCGGGTACTTACCCATCTCTGAACAGGTGTGATACAGCGTTAACACTCTGTTTGAATATGAAATAATGACATAGTATTCGTTTCTGGTTGTTTATTTGTTTCCAGAGCAACGCCTTCACGTATTATCCCGTATTCCAATTACCCATTTAAGAAGTTAAAACATTAGCTAAATAGGTTCCATGTTAGAAAGAACATACATATAGTAGATAGATACATAAAAGAGGTAAGTTAGGGGCATCGTGCCCAGAAGACTGGCAAAATTTCCCCTTTCATTAGCTTCTTGGACATATTTTAGTAAAATTTTTCGATCTTCGGAACAAGAGCCGTCTAAGCCAGTGTTTCCCAAACATTGGTAATTTTCATATTGCTTCTTCGTTACCCACTCAATACTTTTAAACCCAAGCTGGTTATACTAACTAAAATAATACACATTTATTGTTAGTAAAAATGTTTTACTAATATTATTTCCGTATCGCCTATTTAGTGCGAAGTGTGGAACTGCTGCTTGTTTTTTACTAAAGAATCCAAGTTCGCGGAAAATGACGAAAGTTTTATCCTGAGGTCTTCCACACATTAGGAAACGCTGGTCTAAGCCATACTGCTGCCGTCTTAGATTTTCATTTTTCTTCAAGAACACTAATGTAACGAATTTTCAAAAAGGTTGTGTTTTTGGTTTGACACTATTGGTTTCCGTATAATTGAGTAGCAAGTATGTATGTATGTTTACTCTGTATGCGTTGGATCAGGAGGTCTGTTTCGATTCCAGGGAGGACCAAGTTGGGAATTAACTTTTTTAAATTGATTCTGTTCTGTATGTTGTAGGTAAGTAGCCTGGAGTGAATGCTCTGGTGCTCATAGGGAATTCCCTAGTTTGTTTTGCCTTTGATTGGCACAAATGCAGAAATTGGTCCTGTTCAATACGGCACGTATCATTCGCCCGTTCTTTAACCCCAGTCACTGACCTCGGAATACTATAATTCATAATTCATTTATTCATTGTCATGTGGATTAACATTTATTTACAATTAATTAATTAATCACCTCATTTAAATATTCAAAATTTGTGTTTTAGGCTATGGGAGAGACGGAAACGTAAAATACCGTAATAATAATAAAATTGGTTATTTTCTTCCATCATATCTATAGTAAATGTAACGTCTCCAAAAAGCCCAGGTTAACAGTGTCCTTAATCGATAAACGTGTATGAAAATGATGCGCATTGAAAGCTGCGTGTCAGGATTGTAGCAAGTGGAAGGCTGTTATGTTTGCCGGTCCCAATGGGAAAAGGGCATGCAGGATATGTATGTATGAATATAAGATGTATAGGTAATGTAATAGTTGTGTTATAAGTGAAAGGTGATGAGATAGGAGCTCAAACTAGGTTAGTTCTGTTGGTAAAAACAATTTAAACTCCGAATTTATGTAGTCTGCTATACTTTGAATATAATTCAGTAGGAATATATGCATGGAATGATTTATTATATCATATAACATGATTAACGTGTTCATTGAGCGTGTAACCGAGTTATATAAAATTATACTCATCTAGTCTGCCGTCAATCAAAATCTTTTAGTGTTCAGTCACGGAGAAAAGTGATCTGGTAATTTAATAAAATCAAAAAGGTGGTAATTGTTTATAGCACTGATGTGTGCGTAGTAGTGATGCAATAGACCTCTGCTTCTGCTTCCGCGACTGCGGAAGTTCCGCATGTGTCCGTTTCCGCTTCCGTAAATTTTGTAACGGAACTTTATTCAGAAGCTGTGGGGCGCGCGTTTTTTAGCAGTTTTGTCTAAACCAAAATCAATGCCCATTTAAACCTATTTTGTTGATATGTTCCGCATCCGTTTCCGCTAAGATTTACTTTTGACATCTATTTTCGTTTCTATTTCTAACTAGTGCACAGTCAAGTAATGCAATATTAATAAGTTTTAATGTAGATTTTAACTTGTGGTTGTTCACTACCTCAAGGTATTCGTCAACAGCGAAAGAGATTAAATTCCTATCGAAGGAATTCGGGACTGTCCTATCAGGCCGAAGAAATTTTTCTGTGATCTTTGAATTAATAATTAAAAACAAAATCTATATACCAATACTCAGCGTAGGTAAATGCAATAAACTTGTATTTTTAAGACTAAATTGTGTTTAAATAATTTATAAAACACTCTCTGGACCTAGAAGATTGTGAACAATTTTATGGATCGGGACATTTTCTTCCCTTGAGGGATTTAAAATTTTTTACGTTTTACTGGCTAAATTCGTAAGCCTCGCACTCCATTAATTGTGAACTCTTAATTGGGCACAATAACAGAAATACTAGAAAGAATTATATGCCAATAATTATAACTTTATTTTGTGATTAAAAAAGGGTGTAGAAACTATATTTTAAGCTTCAATTGCCAGATACTGCGTTTGAAAAGTAAAAAAAACGGATGGCGTCCAAAAATGGAGTTACGAAGTTTTCAAATTTAACCAACGACGATTTAAGTATTTATAAGCATAAAAACCTTAAATTCCTTTGCCTTTGTTTTCGGTACGATTTTTAAAAAGGAAAAGTAATGTTTGTCGCGAAAGTAAATAAATGTCAAATTTTGATTAATATTTAGTCAGTCCCCCTTTTGTGTTTTTCATTTTTTTTCAACAATTTGTTTCTGTAATAGTTGTAGATTCTCTTCTCAGTTTAGTCTGCCTTCGAATATCATTAATAAAGTTATGAGCAATAAAAGCATGAATCATCGATTGTGTTGATGGATACTTTAAAAAAAACTTAAATTGAAAAAACATTGTGTTAAACTCCTCGTAATACCTATTGTGTGCCATCGCGTTACTCGTGCGGAAAAATATCACGTATTAAATCGATCGATTTAAAACCTTGAACGTGAACCGATCGACTAAAACACAATCTACGTAAGTATAAAGATTATGTACAAATAAAAATTATAATATTTTTCGTAATAAGATCTTGAGAGAGTTTTTTTTAATTTCATAATTTTGTCATGTGTGATATGAATCATATTAAAATCATAAAAATAACACGAACTACACAAAGAAAATTAAGTATTATGTTATCTGATGATTTTGTTCAAGAATCTAAACCTCTCTCATCTCATCTCATTTTGCAAATGTGGCCTTATTATAGTAGGGTTGCAAAGTGTGTCATTTACACTATTTTCAGCAGCAATAGAGCTCCATGTGAAAGAATTCGTCCAGAGAATGTGAACTTACTCTGTATCGGTTCTGAACGGTACCCAAGGGTGCTGGTGGAAATATTGGGATTAGCAGGCTATTTCACATCAAATTTCCTGCATATTCATACACTGGCTTTTGCCTGTTCTTAAAGTAATGCATCCAAATTAAACACCCTTGGTAAGAAATTTAAAATATTTAGGAAGATTTGCTATCTTCTGAATAATCACTCTTTATAAGATACGAGTTTGAGAACGTACCTATGTCTCAAGGTGACGGGCGCAGTGACAGTGCCCAGATCTTTCCGATTTAAAGCTCTGAGTGGCACTGCAACTGTCATGGACCTTACTATCAGGAGCACGACTTGTTCGTCCCGTCTCTTGATATTGTACAAAAAATGTGGCCATATTACAGTAAGGATGCGAACTGCATTACTTACATAAGCATTGTTAAAACTTGCGTATCACTTTTGTCCCCAACAGTACCCTAGCTCAATGACCATGATACTTTCACCGTCGCTGTAGTTCAAACGCATTACGTACATGCACATAACCGCGTCCACTTTAGGTTACATACTCTGTATCTAACTGGTTTGTGGACATCCGTTACTTTATGGTTGGTGACAGGTGGCAATGAAACTTAGTTTTTTATAAACCAGTGGTACTTGAACTGTGATGAGTTGTTCTTAGTTGTGGACAGGATCTCTCCGTGTTTTGTCGTAACTCATAATCAGAGATGAGAAAAGTCGGAGTATATTTGCATAAACTTTAAGGAAGTAATGCGTGTAGAGTGGATATTACTGCGCTTTTTTTTTTAAATTTTATTATGCTGATTTTGCTTAAAGATAAAACTGAAACTAAATAAGTTATGAATAACATTTTTATAAAAAAACACCGATCTCAAAAGTTTTTTTTTAATTTAAAGAAGGAGGCAAACGAGCAGACGAGCCACTTGTAGGGAGGCGGTCACCGGTGCCCATGGACATTTGCAACATCAGATGAGCTGTTGCGTTGCCAGCCTTTGAGAGCCCTGTTCACACGCTTTTTGAAGAACCCCATGTCATAGTGTAAAGAAAATACTTCAGGATTCATCCCCTAGTTTGCCACCCTTAGAGGAGGAATATTTCCTTTAAATTTAAATGAGACCAATACTGCGATACCCTCTTTATAACAGCAAAAGAATCATCAAAATTGCTTCACAAATATCTCGTATCACTGATCCCAGATCATATATAGTCAGTAAATTTTGCTAAAAATGTTGGTTACGTTAATTATACCTATATGATTATGTTATTTATGACGACCTCGGTGGCCTAACGGTTTGTATGCGGAGGTCCCGGGTTCGATTCCCGGTAGGACCAATTTGGGAAATTATCTTTTCTAAATTGGTTCTGATCAGGGTGTTCTGGGGATTGCCCCAGAATTACATATTACCTATGATTAAGAAGATTTAACAAGAGCAGAACGCCCCTCTCTGAAATACCGAATGATTGAGTGAATGAATGATATTTTCAAGTTTTTTTTTATTGAATATCACGATGTTTTACTACCATGACATTCAATTATTTTTTGTGAAATTGCTATTAGTTTCTTATAACAAAGATCAAACTCTTAGAAAAAATTTCTTCAATCCGGCCGGATTCGAATCGACGCCTTCGAGCAAACCGTGCCAGACACTATGCCAACTAAGCTACGGAACGAACCAGCGCACACCTTACAAATTTTTCTATGTGATTGCTACAGGTCTTTGTTTCTGGTGTTTAACGAATTATATTTATTTGCTCTAAATATATAACTAGAATAGTGTATTAAGAAGAAAAGATTTGTTATTGCACACAGAGGGCCATGGAGCGCGACATGCTCGGCATTAGCGTTGTAGACCAAGTTTCGAACGTTCGACCGAAACTCCAGGATGCTAGAACTTGGATCACGGAATTCAAATGGGGCTGGGCGTGACACCTAGCAAGGCAAGGTGATGACAGGTGGAGCAAGACATTGACTGATAGGTGGCCGAGGGTGGGCAAAAGAAGCATCCGGCGCCCTGTGGCAAGGGTCGACGGCATAGGCGTCGCGGGGCGTTAATGGATGCGGCTAGCACGGGCTGTGGTGGCTGGCACAAACTTCGGGAGGCCTATAACCCGCAGTGGGTGAAATCAGGCTGTGGATGATGACGATGATCATGATCGCAACAGTTTTTTTATTTTTATTTTTTCAAACCTCTGCACATTTGCGCGTGCAAAATTAACAATTGAATATTTTTGCTACAGACAACATGATGAACTTTGAATCCAGTTATCTCAGGTCACAGATCGATATTACAAATTTGAGCTTCGTCACGACCTGTGTACAATGGTATTTTTTATACTAGTTTCAAATTTCATACATATATATCGGTTGAGGAATAGACGAACAATGTCGTAGATTGCGTAATTTGAATGGACGCTAGGAAAGCGTCGCCCTCTGAATTTCAAAAATATGACTATTTTAGAAATAAAACTATATTTTGTCGGATTTAAATCGCGTTTCTGGCGTTTTACAGATCCCATTGTGATCCCTTTTCAGCATCTTCCGTGGTCGAGTGGCTTGCACACCGGTTTTTCATGGTGTCGCCATCTCTGAGGTCCCGGGTTCGATCCCCGGCCGGGTCAGAGTAGAAAATTAACTTTTCTATATTGTCTCAGGTCTTTGTGTTTGTGGTACCGTCGTTGTTTCCGATTTTCATAACACAAGTGCTTTAGCTACTTACTTTCTTTATTACATATGTGATATTGTCGAATATAATATATTTATATATTTTCTCCAGTTAATGTCTACTTACTTTTTAACCGACTCCAAAAAAAGGAGGACGTTCTCAATTCGACTGTATGTTTTTTTTTGTACGTATGTTACGCGATAACTCCGGTATTTGTGAATAAATTTTCATGATTATTTTTTGTTGAAAAGCGGGTATCTCCATAGTGGTCCCATTTAATTTTGAAGAAAATCATCCACCTCTAAGGGTGGCTGTTCACGCATGAAGATTCATTTTTATAAATAGCGCCTTAATTTTAGTATAAGGAGCAATCATTTTAATGATTGATTTTGCTATTCTTTAATTCAAGGCGTTTTTCTCTCAATATACTTTGAGTAGTAAGAACCGATTTTTATTATCTCCCGTGTTAAGTCCCGTATAGTGGCGAACTAGGGGATGAATCCGGGATTGCGCACTTTCCGGTTACCGATTTCAATAAAACTTGGTAATTATATGTAATTCCACGTACTTTTGAGGTCGGTTTTTTAGTTCTCTAAGGCTCAATTGCGCATGCTCGAGAATGCTCGCGTATTCCGCGGAAGATTTTGGTTCGTATCTAGTTTGTGCGTTAACATAATTAACCATAAAATTCATTATGCTATGTACAATATCGTTATAAACATTCGCTCATATGTCGTTCCGCCGCATTATAAATTGAGCTTAATTTTTTTTCTTTCGTAACTCCATATTAAAGTCTCAATGCTAGAGGACGTGCTTCCTCTAGTGAATTTCTATTTTAATAAATGTCAAAATTTTTTTATGTACGTTTTATAACGATATAACGTTTTTGTGCACATACACAACGCTCATTTATGTGGAAAAGTTCAAAGTTCAAAGGTACCGTAAACAGTTCCTAATACGTCAAGAAATTTAAGGGTAACTCTTTACAAAGACATCATCAGGGCAGCACACCCCTTGTGATATCATGGTCAAGACTGACTCTGACTGATAAAACAAATATCGTCCCTTTTGGTCACACGAGATCATACACGTCAATGCTTTTATATTATAAACAAATGGACGTCGGGTCTAATACAAAAACCACGAAAAAATGTCCGAAGTTAACCTATATAAACGTAGTGTCATAAAACAAAATATAAGAAAAATTAAAACATTTAATTTAAATTGTAACGTCATTGCAGTACTACCTAATATTGCTTGCAACATTTGAGGGCCCAAAAAAACCATATTCAGCTTCTAATGGAAACTTAACAAAATGCACCCACAAACCAATGTAGGTTTAAGGGTGTGATGTATATATATTTTTGTAATATTCTTAGTGTTTAAAATAAATAAATAAATAAATAAATAAATAAATAAATAATTACTATGAATGCACCATATTTAGCTTCGACTGAAAATTACTTGAACACAAGAGTAATGGAGCAGCCTTTATAGTATGAATAATATGAATTAATTTTTATATATTATTATGTCAAATTTTTTACAAATTTACCTAAAGGAATGATAAAGAGTTGGGCAGATATATACATACAAATATTACAAATGTGAAAATAAGCGTGTACTTTATGAAATGTACCGATATTCCAAATAAACGTAAACTCAAATACAAGTAATTCCGAAAACCGGTTTATAATAAAACCGTTACTCATTCAAGTAATTTTGATGATTTTCACAAAGACAAAATTAGTTTAGTAGCTTTAGTTTTCTAATATTCCTAAAAAAATACATGTGACATCATGAACATTCGAGCTAACGTTATTCTGGGCAAATGTATTTATTCTCTGACCTCTAATAGGTAATCCCTAGCCGTAAACGAGTACAACAATATTTTGTTAGTTATTGCTAAAGTTTAATAAAAAATCAGATCAAAGCGACTCTATAGTTTCTTTGTTCTAAATATTTCAATCGCTTGTGTTTCTCGAACAATTGAAAATGACCAAGAAGTTTATATAAGCTTCTTGAAATTGACGTAATGGATCTCTTCCTATTTTTTGCGCATGCAATGTGTAGAAAAAGGACAGTCAGCTATTTGATTCTTTTGTTCGTTTTGTAATTTATATTTACGATTAATTTAAATAATAAATTAAATAATATCCAATTGTACAAAATAACACTTATAAATGGGAACTATGATAACACAATATATGTATTTGCCTAGTGAAAATATGATACAAAATCCTGTTTTTACATTTTACTGCAGTAATTTTTACAAGTTATTATTATATAGTACTGCATGATTGACAACCGCGCTGTCAGTAAAACAAACGAAGACTGCAGCGCGATTGACGCTCTGTATACGATTTTAACGCTCTATAGGTGCGGACAATTTTTAGCGCGAACCCGGCGGTCAATGTATAAAAGTTATAAAAATTAAGGAGGTATACGTTATGTGTATACTTTAAAAGTTAATAAAAAGAAAGGTCGTACGACTCAGTTCAATGTCTCTTTGCGCAAAAGCATACAAACAATGTCTGGTAAAGATCGCATCGGGTTCACACGAGCACTTTCGTTTGCTTTTTGTCAGCTAATTGGCGGTTTCATTACAGCCATGTCGATAAACTTGTTGATCGAGTGTACTCGAGTTTCTTTGGGAGATGCTAGGATCCAAGGCGTATACGTGCCCAACTTTTCTTTAGCAGACAGAGGAATTTCGGCAGCGTATCCCGCGCAATAGAACCTATTCAGTACGGGAAAGTTTTGATATCGAGCTGAGTAATATCAAGTCTTAAGCGGTGCTGCTTGTACTAATACTGTTCACTTTGCTTGGGTCGAGTGGCAGGACATTGACTTTATTTCAGAATGTATTTTTTTACTAACGAATTTAAATCCATTTGAAAAATGTGTATTATATACAGAGCACGTATATTCTATTTAGTTCAGTTGTTATAAAAAAAAATCATTGGTATATGTAAAGTATCTAGAATACAGCGGTTTTCGTGTAAAATTTCGAGGTAAGTTTGTGTTTTTTTTTTCTATTCAGAAAATTTTTAGGTATCGCGTTTTCACACCATATAGTAATCAGTATATATCCTCAATTTTACTATATATTTTTTTCATAGTGATTGATTCAACACTTTGACTGTTATGCGGGATCAACTAAAGCCATTGGAGGTTGTACCGACTCGTGAGCCCGGGATCACAACAAAGTCATGTAGAAACATCTTACGATTTTGATAATAAGTCTAATGAGGTACAATTCATCAGAAATAATTTGCAATATTTATTCTAGTTTTTCTATTAAATACAGTTTTATTTATTTTTTCAAATAAAAAACTTTTTTAACCTTGATTTTCTTTACTTTTTTCATTTTTTTACACAATATCGAACATCTGAGATATGCTGTGAAAATTTGACTGTTGCATTTGGCGGGAACGGATGAAAAAAAAACTTTTTGTTAAGGCTACTTTCTGTCTAGTGTGGGACCCTCGCGAAGCCACATATAGTGACATGATAGAGAAGGTGCAGAAGAGGTTTGCAAGATTTGCGTATAAAAAGATGTACAATGTTTACCAGTATCTTTTCCCTTCTATATTTGTGTACGGAATAATTGGATTGAACAGCTTATTATTGAGGCGTAAACTAATGCTGCATTAAAACGCTGTTTTGAATGGTGGGGTTGACAACTTGAAAGTGGTATCTCGGGTGGGTCTGTTTGTCCCTGACCGATGCTTGCGAGTTACGGTGGCGCACAGGCGTCTACTGCTCGGGCGACTTCTCTCACACAAGTCACGTGGCGACACATTCCATGACAGTTCAAACGAATTTTTGAAATATGCTGTATTGTTCCTCAATGAATTTTTAAAATCCAAAGCAGAGTACCTGTTTAATTTAACTATAATTAACTATATTATATCGAGTGCACACAAAACTATACCTAAAGTATAATGTATAGTGTTGTGTGACCATCGGTGGTATACAGCGCCTGATGGTCCAGTTCTCCGTCTAAATTCGATTATTCGGTTTATTCGGCCTGTTTTTTGCTATCCGTATACCGAATACTTAAAAACAGGAAGAAGAAATAAGGTAAAAACACTCTGTCTAAAAGATCAGAGGAAATGACTAAGATAAAGTTATTTTTCTAAGGCATCAATAAAGGTAACATGTATTTTTTTTACAATATTAAATGACGGGACGAACAAGTCGTGTCTAGGACAGACATGGCAACACTGCCCGCGCTCCGAGCGGGCCGCAGCCGTATAATTAAAAATCAAAATCTCTCTTCACTAAACTAGTTAATACAGTCCACTAGCACTTCATTTCCACTGGGCCTATACACACCTGATGATAAGCTTGTCTGACACGCCTATCCATAACAGTTGTAGTGCCACTCAGAGCTTTAAATCGCAAAGATCTGAGGGTCAGCACTGCGCCCGTGCCTGTCCCATAATTAATAAGTCCCATGTGCCTGTAATTTCAACTGCACTCTTACCCTTAAAAACTATGTTTTTTTAAATATAATCGATTTGAGACAAACAATTTCTTTTTTTTCATTTAGTCATATTTTTTTTCTTAACAGCCCCGCACTAAGTATATGTATATACGACGCAATAGGAACACGACGAAATACGTCATTTTTAAAACTAAATTGATCAGTTAAAGAGACACGTTCTTTTGTCTTTGACCTCATGCTGAACAATTACAGTATTACAAGCCATTAAATACATTTAAAGAAAGTGTGACAGCATACACCTTTTGGGCGTGCGTCAAAGATATGACTTTTTTATTTTTAAAATGAATAATAAAGAGACACATGCAAACGATATTCAAGGCCCCCGAAGAATAACAATTTCCGGGGGGACTGAAAGAAGGTCGTGTGCCGGGTGGTAAGCTACACGCCTGTCCCATAACGGACCACTCAGAGCTTTCAGCAGAGCAGATAGGTCAAAGGTTCGATTCCTTGTGGCAGTAGGTACTTATGACTTGAAGTTCTAAATTATGTACGTTTGTGAATGGTTAGCAGGAGAAACATGGTGATGAAACCTTATTATATATTCCTTATTGCACGAAACAAGTACAAAAGAAATATTAACCTTTTTAGACTGCCACTGACGAATACTAGTTTCGTTGTTTTGACGCCAAGCCTAATGATTGATATGACATGTTAGAATAATAACGCATAGAAACCTAGTCCGCACACGCTAAGTGAGGCAAATTGAAGCGCTCCCAAAGAGCCTACACGAGCGGGCGGGCCTTCAGTGCTCAAGGTCAACTTGCACCGCGAACAGCTCAAGAATTTTAGCTAAAAATGACGAATTGTGCGGTAAATGAGTGTAAAAATACGTCAGACAAACATAAAATAGATACTAACATCACATTCCACAAGGAAGTAGCGCGTTTCAACTTGTATTTTTATATAAATATTCACTAAAACCGAAAATTAATCTACTACTAAAACTAGCCTACATGAATTTGATTTTTGCCTCACTTGTGACAGTTCGTTTGATATTAAACTATCATTCTATACCTTGTTACTCTAAGTGTGACATGTAAATTTCCACCATACATTACTTAATTCTATAATAATTATCCTAAGTCAAAGAAGAACATGACATGAATCCATACTTAACTAGAGTAATATTTATTTATTAATTTCAATCGAGAATTAAAGGGTTTTAACGTCATTGGCGTATCAGCCAAGTTAATGTAAGTCGCTTTAATGCGTCCACTGAGGTCAAAGGGTTAATTATATAAAATGTGAGTAAAGTGGTCTTATCTGTGAAATAGATCTCATCCAGCCAAACCAAGGCTGAGAGCAAAAGTCGTAAGCAAGCAACAGCGTGCAAGAGAGAAAGAAACCTTACACGAGGATGAAGTTACACAGCCCATGGAAAAAACTAATGAAGTGCCCAACTCATGTTAAACCCGTTCTTTAGAAACGACTCTTGCCTAGCAGTGGGACGTACGAACGGCAGCATATCAAGCTAAACATTAACGGATCTTGTTCTGTTACTCTAGAGACGATATTCGAAAGTGTATGTACCTAGCTTGAGTGCTGTTGACTGTAAAATGGTTTTTCTCAAACGCGCTCGGAATATTTGCATTACTTTCAAAAAAATGAGCACGTAAAGTTTGTCATTTATGGACCGCGTGATGACTTCCCGGCCAAGGCCTGCAATGTCAGTATGAAAATCCATTACCGTCCACTTTTAAACTGTTAAATCTATCTACCAATAGCATTGACTTACAAATAAATGGACGACGGGTCTAATACAAAAACCACGAAAAAAATGTCCCAAGTCAACCTATTTAAACGTAGTGACATGTAAAGGAATATGAAAAAGCTAAAACGTTGAATTTAAATTGTAATGTCATCGCAGTACTGTCTAATTCTGCTTGCTTCGCTGTCAGTCGAACAAACGAAGACTAAAGCGTGAATAACGCTCTGTATACGATTTTAACGCCCTATAAGTTCGGACACTTTTTAGCGCGGACCCGACGTCCATTTAATTGTAAGTCAATGACTAATAGTAATGATTTATGTACACAGGCAAAGAAAAACTCATACAGCCAACTGCCCAGTATTCGTAATTGCGGGAATTAGCAATACCTATCAGCACCGCTTACTTTATAAAAAAAGAAAAAGGCGGTAAAATAAACTAAACTAATTTAGTATTATTTTCTGTTTTTTCGTCTTTTTTGTATTTTCATCGCGAAAATAAGTTCTAATGAGAAGAGCGATAACGAAAATACAGTAATAGCTACACATTCTACCACATCATGTAATGTGTCTGGAACAATTTTTTAATTGGAAAAAAAAAAAACCAAAGTTTGGGATCTTAGAATAATAACGTATAGAAACCTAGCCCGCACACGCTAAGTGAGGCAAATTGAAGCGCTCCCAAAGGGCCTACACGAGCGGGCGGGCCTTCAGTGCTCAAGGTCAACTTGCACCGCGAACGGATCAAGAATTTGAGCTAAAAATGACGAAATGTGCGGTAAATGAGTGTAAAAATACGTCAGACACACATAAAATAGATACTAACATCACATTCCACAAGGAAGTAACGCGTTTCAACTTGTATTTTTATACAAATATTCACTAAAACCGAAAATTAACCTACTACTAAAACTAGCCTACATGAATTTGATTTTTGCCTCACTTGTGACAGTTCGTTTGATATGAAACTATCATTCTATGCGTTATTAGTCTAAGTTTGGGATCCCCTCATCATATTCTGACTTCTTGGTGACAATGGGGCTGTTACGGACTCCTTTGTACATTTTGTATGTTCTTTTCTGGTTGTCACGATGACGGTGATTTCTTGATTGCATGTATTGTGTCAAGTGAAAAGTCAACTTTTATTTGTGGAAAATAATTAGTAACTTGTGATGTCTAAAACGAACCCGGAACAGCATCAGGGACTACCTCGAGAGTATACCCTTACAAACAAAAAAGAATTTTCAAAATCGATGCACAATTGATGGAGAAATTGGTTAATACTCGGACATGCCTATAAAATTTGAGGATTTCGACTTCGATTTTCATAGGATCTCAGATTCTGACTTGGCGACAATGGGACCACCACGAGAGTGCACCCTTTCATACAAAAAAAATTCAAAATCGGCCCACAATTGACGGAGATATTTGAACACATGCATAAAACATACATACAGCCGAACATATAACCTACTCCTCTTTTTTTGAAGTCGGTTAAAAACAATAACGTTTTGTTTTAGTAATTGTCCTAATATGGCAAATATTACTTTTTTTTTACTTTTTTTTATTGAGAAAAATGCTATACAAGCCTCGGCGGCGGGAACGGGGATAGATTGACTCGTATTAATACAAGGCCTCGCTGGTCCAGTATCGAGTACCTACATTCGATGTCGTGCAGCAATCCCATACTTCCCATCCTCTACAATAATGTACTGCTTTTGCAATAAAAAAAAAGTGTGCATTTGACCTCCAAAAATGACGATGAGGCCAACTATGGAGAATGCATACCTAAATGGATTGATGATGTTGGTATTTAGCCTCGATGTTTTTTTAACTATCTAAATTATTATGAATCGATAAAATATCACACGGACAAACTCGCGAGTAAAAGCTAGATAACAATAGAGAAATTATTATTTATTACAATGTATTCTGAATAGAGTTAAGTAGTCTCGTCCATGATTGTATTGAGAATAAAAGTAAGGATGACATGCAAATTGTTATGCAACACGACAATATCATTATGTAATTTAGATATGTTTTAGTGTTGGGCAGTTGGGCATAATAAGCAGCTGTGTGTACTCGTAATACTTGAGTGTACTTCTTCCGTGTTAATGAATTCAAATTGATATTTAACGTTGCTTCAAATATAATAATTTCTTTCTTTTTATCAATGTCACATTACTACAATTTACATGATCGTCACTTTTATGGTATCATTTTAAAAATAGAGAGAGTATAAAAATTTTATTTAATTTCATTGGACTACCTTCTGTGATACCTTCATGAAAGTAAGTCACAAGCACTAAAAAAAATTTGATCAATTCTATTCATTTTTGTGGACAACTCACGCTTGACCAAAATTGATTTCATAAAAAAAGACTTAATGGTTCCTAAGATAGTTCCTTGTATCTTCTATGGTTTCAGATTTTCCCATACTGTCCCATATAAAAAAAAACCACTGCATTATACAATGAGTGTCGACTGCACGCAGTCGAGACTTCAGCTGCGAGCATCGGCTGCAGTCGATGTGGACGATTGTTGGACAATCAGAAGCAGTAATTGACATTCTTAAGAGGATATTTTTTTGTGTCTGATACAACTTGTTTTTTTTTTCAGAAACGGCAAAAGGTAACAATTGTTAATCACGACTGCACGTATTAAGTACAGACGTGTTAGCCATCTGTTACTAACCTAATTTTAATTTGTCTACAAATTACCATAATGTGATTACAATCTCCGTATTTGATTAGTTAGATTTAGACAAAGACTTAATTACAATTAATCGAAATTAAAAATTATAAATTACATGTTTTTATATAATTAAAATTAAATTTTAATGAATAACATCACATCACTAGAGGATGGTACGCATTTCTGGCGTCAATCCGTACGTCCGTTGGTTTTGGGTAATGTTTGCCATCGTAAAATTTTTATGAATTTCCAATGTTTTGATTACGTTTCGCCAAATGTCCTGGTTTTTGTTAATGAATAATTTATGTGTTTCCGTTTTATGCAACGGAATTTTATTCGGAAATTTTAAATTTAATTTGATTGAAAAAGGATAACATAATTTTAACAACGTTAGGTATGATATTTTTTCTGAATATTTCTTCAGAAAGCATTCCGCCATGCTCCTTGCAGAATTCAACGGGTTTCTTTCTAATCATGAGCTCTAAAGCATCCCTTTTCTTTCTTTTTATTCACCTTTTATGGATAGGGTTTTGAGCCAAGGACGTTTTTTAAACTAACGCTTTATTAGACTTGATGTAGAAGAAAAGAAGAAAAAAAAAAAGAAATTTTCTATCTTTAACTAGTTATATCGCCTCCAAGAGGCAGACAGTGGTTTTCCTTTTGATCGCTGTATAAGCTTGTGTATTTGCTAGGAGTAGTTGTCAGCCTTTTGATCTTTGGAGACTTCTCTGAGCCGAGCTGAAAGTTCCTCGTCTAGGAGCAAAGTAAAGCTGAGAAAACTTTCTTTTATAATATTAAGAGATGGGACGAACAAGTCGTGCGCCTGATGGTAAGTTACACGCCTGTCCATAACAGTTGCAGTGCCACTCAGGGCTTTAAATCGCAAAGGTCTGAGGGGCACTGTCACTGCGCCCATCACCTCGAGACATAAGTCCCATGATTTAGATTTAGATTTGTTTATTATCTTGTAAACTTTACATTATTGTATACAATATATTGTATTACAAGAATTGTTACAAATTGTAATAAATGTTACATTTAAAAAATTACAAATATCTTATGGAAATAAGTTTTTTTTAATATGAACTTAGATAACATAGAACTAGAAATCATATTCAAGTCCTTGCCATTACGGTCGTATTTTCAGTGCTCGAAATCATACTCACGTCCTGACTTGAGCATTGAGTAGAGTTCTGGAATACGACCCTTAGATTCTCTTCTCTGTCTTTTGTCATTTTTGCAACTAAAGTATGCGTTTTTAAAGGCCACATTGTATCAGAATTTTTGGTCAGTTACTAAGAGACTCTTTACGCCTTTGTTCACGAAATAATCCGCATGTGTATAAATGGGTGTCACAATATTATAATAAAATGTCCCATTGTTGTATTTTTCGCAAATTATAAAAATCAGGGTCGTAATTTTTGATAGTTTTAAGTAACATTAAAGACAAACATTTTGTTGCAATTAGGGTTGTTCTTTTCCCATATAAAGCATATTTTGATGTTATTTATTACGTGACAATCACCTTAATTACTCGCTTTTGTTTAAATTAATTGACTTGCCACGGGTTTCTTCTATAGAGGAGGTACAGCCTTGGTGCACCACGTCACGAACTTCACACGTTTTCTTTCGTCGTTAGTTACAAAGGTGCACCTATATAGGGACGCAGTATCGAATCAAAGTAGTACCGCATAAAAAGTATCGTACTCAAACGTACCCAAAGAAAAATATCGATACCTCAAGGTATTACGTTATGTCCAGCAAATTTTCCCTACTTAAAAGACAGAATAAAACACATGAATTAATAAGTCTGTTATTTGATTTATGATTTTTAATTGAAATAAATAATAAAAGATTTTGATTCAATCGATCAATTGATCAATTCAATCAATCGTTGCTTAAATTTAATAATTTTTGTTACTTAAATTTCCCACTGCTCCTCTGTATAATCATTTAAAAACAAAAATCTATTTGGTAACAGTCTGTTTCTTGGTTTTGATATTGTATTGCCTGCTTTTGAGAACAAACCTTCGCCGGAATTGCGAGGTACTCAAATATAATGTTTGTCAGGTATATTAATTCAAATGTTTCCAATTATTTTTCTTCATTTTCGTTCTTGTAAAAAGACAAATGCGTTATGGTGTCCTAGATAAGAGTTATTCAAAACCTGAACATGAAACCTTTTTCAATTTTACATGTCAGCGACAAGATGTGAACCAATTGTAAAACTGTTTTCGGCATGGTATATCTTTTCAAATCTTTAAACAAACTCAACAATGTTTGAACGTTGTTTGAACCAACCTTTGTAATCATTTTCAATGTTCTTTTCACTTTAACTTGTACTTTAGAAGGTATGTCGGTATTGTTACTAAAAAAAAGGGTACCTATCAGTAGTCCGAAATGACAATTTCCAGAAATAATGTTTGGTCGAAATTTCATAACCTCGAAAGTAATTTTGAGAGGAAAATGTTTTTTCTTTTAAACCTAACTTAACCTAACCTGACCGAACCTAATCGTGTCTTTGCGATAAACATTCAATATATCCTGAAAGAACTATTGTTTCGTTATAATTCGGTTTTCGGTGAAATTCGAACAGACGTTATTTCGGACAAAAAATTATCGATTCAAACAATGTTTCTAGAAAAAATAATAGAATTATTTTTATAAAAGAAATAAACCAACTTCAAAACTTTGTGGAATGACTTGCTGGCTCAAATCCAATGAACCTAATTTGCTGTCCTTAGAGGTGGAAAATTTTCTACAAATTTAAATGAGACCAATATTGGTACCGCAATATTGGTCTCATATAATCTTGCCAACAAAAAAAAAAACATCAAAACCGTAATCTTGGTGACGGGACGAACAAGTCGTGGGCCTGATGCTAAGCAACACGCCTGTTCATAACAGTTGCAGTGCCGTTCAGATCTTTAAACCGCTAAGACCTGAGGAGGAGGAGGACCACTGCGTCCGTCACCCTGAGACATACGTTGACAACTCCCGTATACCTGTAATTTCACCTGCACCCTTACCCTTCATAATTGGATGTACTTGGCGGTAGAAATAGGAAAAGTGGCAGTACTTCTCTTTAAGAACTCTTTCAGAAAGAGCTCCTTCTGCTGCTGCTACTAAAATTGCACTTGTTACTTTTAAAACTATCTGAAGATTGTTCAATACAAGTCAATTTGGTTACAATCTCGATGTGAATAGAGCAGGAAGTGCGTCTAACCACCCAAGCAATTAGATCGTGATTACTATGTAGTAAGTGTGATGCTATCGCTCCAACGAGGATTGGCAAAATCCATGTAATTTACAAACGAAAGTTGTGCGCCTTGACTCGAGGTTTACTTAGTTTCTGTCCGGTCATTAGGTGCGATTATGTTTACAAATTTACACTCCGATCACTTACGAAGGTTTGAAATGTTCCACTAATGAGATTTGGTCTCTATGAAGACTGTTTAGGCCATCCCATTTGATGGAAAGTGAGGAAAAGGTCGACGATGGTGCACGCATAACTAAATAATGCCTTGAAAAGGCCCCAGTTATAGAGTTCAGGGAATAAGTCTGATGGTCTAGAAGCACGGAGCACTCCATTCTTATGTCGTTGATATTCCACCTATTCGCACTAAGCGCTTTGCTTCCTCCTTTCTGATGCGTACGGCAAAGGAATGGAATGCTCTACCGGCATCTGTATTTCCCGAAAAGTACAATTTGGGGCTATTCAAGGCTAGAGTGAATAGGCATTTTTTAGGCAAACGCGTCCCATCGTCGGTCACATCGTCGCTTAACATCAGGTGAGATTGTGGCCAAGCGTGTGTCTATTATATATATAAAAAAAAAAAAGTTGCTATACCACTCAGAGCTTTAACTGTCACTACTGTCCACTGTCACTGTCACTACGCCCGTCATCCTGAGACATAAATTAACAAGTCCTATGTGCGTATAGTTTCACCAGCAAAATACTTTGCTAATCAGGTCTGTGGGGTGGATGCCCGGTGATCCATAACACGGGTTGTACCCTAGATAAGACTCCGGTCTTCCACCTCAGCCTTGTTAATATTTTTATTAGTACAAAATAACACTAATATTTACGAGATATTAGGAGATACAAATACATTTGTATTGTATTTTACTTTGTGGTCAAGAAAACAAATTAATAAAAAACTTACGTATTTAAAAATCCAAGGAACCACCAAAATAATCTTCTTTAACTTTCTATAATTTCAATCAAATCGCTGACACAAGCACAAAAATAATTAAAAAAAACTAATTCTTAATTCAAATTCGTCGATTGTTTATGTTTATGTTTACATTTACACTAAAAAACATGAACGCTGCCACTTCGAAATTCAAATAACGTACTGGCTGCTAGAGCTGTACGTATTTCGTTTTATGCCGTTGACACCACCATGGTCCAAAGTTGCGTGACCTGTGACTGTTTATCAAACTCAAAAATTTGTTATAGCATTTTGGTTGTCTTATAAAATAAGTATAACTTACGATTAATATGACGGTATTTATTATACTTTGGTGTATGTAATGCAATAATTTTAATAAGTATATCGTCTTTATGGTCGTATGTAGTTGTACGCAATTTTCCCTGGGAAACGTATTTTCAGTTTAATTCTTCAAGTCTTGAGCTGTGTTGGTACTGTTAAATTAGTTGAATCAAGGAAAATAGCATGTGCCAGACGACCACATCAATTGCCTGGTCTTAAACCAATTTTGCAAAGTTCGTTTCCCAAATTGGTCCTACGGGGAATCGAATAGACTTACGACAAGATGAGTGGAGTTTGTTCACTTTTGAAAGCTAAGTAGGAGTTACGACTATAATATACGACATAATACGACAATTAGTGTGGTAAGAAAGGATCGTACCCTTTGTACAATAAAGCCTTATGTGATCATACTTCATAAATGCTTTTATCACATGAAAGTTATAAAAATAATACGAGCTTTATTAAACAATTTCGTTTGTAGAATCTTTAATCCTTTCTCCAAAAAATTTCGCACTTATCATTTTGCACTTCTTGCTTTATTATAACGAGGGTGTATGTAAAAGTGTATCTTTTGAATATTGTAATTAAGGCCGGCTTTTGTAGGCCCTGTCTTTTGTGTTATATTCAGTTGTTTCTATATAATGTTGTCCAATGTGTATAGAAGCGTAATTACTCTTTATTGCACACGAGGCCAATATACAGAAGGTGCAATACAATTGTATTGCATCTATTGCACTAATTAAAGCATACAAGACTAGTATTTCTTATTGATAGTCTAATTGAAAGACTTGCCTCATATCGTTGCTTACAACACTGTTCATTAAACGTTATAATGCATAACTTATAATTTTCAAATTGGACACTATTTTATGTCAAAATTGTATTCACTTTCGTAGTAAAGGTGACGCTATGTCGGTTACAAATCTCTTCCAATATATTTGAAGTCCGCAGTCAGCTTTGGACTAGCGTAGCGGAATATGGATGAAACCCTTATATTTATACCCCTTTGGTATCAAATGACGGGATCAACAAAGCGCGACTAACGAGTGGTAACAGTTGCAATGCCACTCAGAGCTTTAAATCGTAAGGACCTAAGGGGGCTGCCACCGTCATCATGAGACATAAAGTTGCAAGATTCATGAGTTTCATCAGCACCTTTCAAAACCGGAACGCAGTAATGCTCACACTACTGCTTGACGGCAGAAATAGGTACATGCTGGCAGCACTTCTTTGGACAAAGACTTTCACAAGGAGCTCTAATGCTACTAAAAACTGTTAATCTAACGTGAATCATAGCTGCGTAAAGTGGTCCATTTGTCGTAACCAGTTGTCGTAACTAGATTGTATTTTAGACAATTTTTTTAGGTACTTTCCCTTTTGCACTTCACACCTAGTGTCAATACGACAATAATGTCAAGCACTCAGTGAAGACGGTCAAAATGTCAGAGGCCTAAGTTATACTGGTTTATCATCAAAGTAGTGGGTGCAATGAGAACTAGAACTCGTGTATTCAATTTTACTTTCGAAAATAATATAATACATTGCTTCGTTTCTTTCACCGTGTTAGAAGCAAGCAAACAACGTAAGGAGTAATGGTTACTTAACAGTTCGGAACGTACGTTGCCTATATTGATATGATAATTAAATAAATATTATGAAATAGAATTATAAATTAGAAAATTTATTAGGTACAATGTGACAAATAAGTTTTCATATTTACATCGCATCTATGAAGGAAATAATACTGAAGAATTACAACTTTTTATAAAAATAAAATATGTGGAATTACATCTATTTGTCAGGTTTTGAAAATGGTTAACGGAAAGAGGTTGAAGTCCAATAAACCTCATTTATTCCCTAATTTGCTACCCTTAGAGGTGGAATATTTTCTTTAAATGGAAATGGGACAAATACTGAGGTACTCTCTTTACAACAAAAATATAATCATCGAAATCGAAACAAAATATAGTCGAATACAGAAGGTTCTGATTTCGAAGACCTCCTTTTGAAGGCAGTTAATAAAGATTATTGCCAAACGAGGAAAAACGCCGCAAATCGTTTTTCGTCGAACCTTGTGTGAGGTTTTCATAGTAGACGTAGAAATGAGACTTCTGCGCCTGTTATAAATTGAAGCATTTGGTTGTAACAAGGCCGTATCACCTAAAAGTGAGATTCGAGAAAATGGATAATAAACTTATAATATCTTATATCCTTTTAATATTTATAATATGACTCCTATAATACTTTATTATTTATTTGTCCTATGATTTAACTAAAAGATTTTGTGTTATTATTATTTTAAAACAATTGGAAATACTAAGTAATTGGTTTTCACCAAATCGGTAAATTAATGGGGCGTTCGTTTCATTATTGGTTTTTAAGGAAATTTATGATTCAGTCTTATTTAAGTTACATTGAAAAAAATTAAAACGTATTTTTAATCATTCAGTTGAGAACGAAGTCGTTTGTTTCTGACATTTTTTTACATTAAAATAAGTTTTTACAAACTGCAGGTGGTAACGATTTCGAAATTCAAACGCACATTTATAATCTGTGCCACAAGGGCGGAGCGCTTCCTTCTAAATGAATGAAACTTGCGCCATCTAGAAGGGACGTCGATATGAGATTTTGTCACAAGATACTAGATAGTGTTTTACATGTTTTGTTGCAATAACATCAAAACGGGCTTTTGAGTGCCAAACGCCCTTGTTGTTCCCAATGCTTCAATTATATTAAAAGATTGATTAGTGTCGTTCGTAGTATCTGTAAATCTCTCTCCTCAAAAGTGGACATTTTGCACATGTGACCTAATGAGGTCACTAATGACGCCAAGGGTAAATGTTTAATTTACCTTTGCTCTTCAGTTTCTTCTCAATTTATAGGTCAATTGTTCAAATCCCTAAGGCAGTATGTAAAATAAGTGCGCATTTGACATTCATCTCACCTGATGGAAAGTGACGATGAGGTCGAGGATGTAGCATGCACACCTAAATTATGCCTATTCACTCTCACCTTGAAAAGGTCAAGTTATAGCGTTCGGGGAACAAGTCTGTATGCCGGGAATTCCACTCCCCAGCCGCTCGCCATACAAATGTGGAAGCGAATCGCTTCGTCCGATTCCGGGGAATATCCACGACATAGGGGTGGAACCCCAGCCCATGTATAGTCCCCCGATAATGGAAAGGGGAAAGCGAAATTAAATTATGCAATTCCATCGCACACTCTCCGTGATATATCCTGTAGAATGCCGATAAGCTGGCAACTCTACGGCGGTGTTCAAGGCTCTGCAGCTTCGCCTCTACTGATTCCGAGTCACCTATAAGCCTATTGGCACGCTTGTCTATTGAATCCAAGGTGGAGAGTTGGTATTTAGCAAAGCCATTCCATAAGTGGCAACAGTATTCATACACGATTGGACTTGCGCTTGGTACAGCTGAAGCAACTGTCCCGGTGTGTAGTAACGCCTCTCCTTGGAAAGGATGCCAAGCTTCTTGGCTGCATTTTTGGCCATGGATTCAATGTATCTGCCGAAGTTCAGATTGCACGACAGGTCCATTCCAAGTAGCTGGAGACAATCGGCTATCGGTATGGATATGTCACGAAAAGGCGGAGTCAGGTGAAAGGGACTCCGTTTAGTGGAGAAAAGACACCCCTGCGTTTTGGTAGCATTAAATTTGACAAGTCTGGCATCGCCCCAATCGGAGACTGCCTTAAGTGTCAAATTTAAACGACTAACCATGGACTCTCGACAAGACTGGATTTCTTCTCCACTGACCCTTGCATTGGTCAAGTACTATCGTGGACTATGACCTAAACCTCTTTTTATAGGACACCTGTGTCCATTAGTGGGACGAATATACTGATGATAGGTTAAAATATAAGTTTTAGTTTTAGTATAATTGTAGAGCCCCTTGTGAAAGAGTTCGTCCAGGGTAGTACTGCCACCTTATC
Source organism: Hyposmocoma kahamanoa (assembly GCF_003589595.1). NCBI lineage: Eukaryota > Metazoa > Arthropoda > Insecta > Lepidoptera > Cosmopterigidae > Hyposmocoma > Hyposmocoma kahamanoa. The sequence goes on from NW_020653757.1 coordinate 960,880, forward strand.
TATTTCTGCCGCCAAGCAGTAATGTCAGCATTACTGTGTGCCAGTTTTGAAGGGTAATGAAATAGACTTGTCAAGATATGTCAACTTATGTCTCAGGGTGACGGGTGCAGTGGCAGTGCCCCTTGGATCTTTGCGATTTAAAGCTCTGAGTGGCACTGCAACTGTTGTGGACAGGCGTGAAGCTTACTATCAGGCGCACGACTTGTTTGACCCGTCACTTTATATTATAATAAATTAGATTAAAAATTACGGCACATGTGACTTGTCAACTTATGTCCCAGGCTGACAAGCGCTGTTGCAGTGCCCCTCAGATATTTGCCATCTAAAGCTCATAGAAATTTATTGCTACGGGTAGCCTTGTCCCTTACCACCAGGCGTACGAGTTGTTCGTTCCGTCACTAGAATCATGAAAACAATTGGTAGGATGTGTCATAATAATTTGCCGTCGAGGCCAACCGCTGTATTTATGTAGAGCCATCCCTTTTTACCGTTATCACTTTCGAAAAAGAACCTTATTTGCATCTACCATGTGCTAAGTATACAGATAGATAAAACGTTTACTGTCTTTCCAAACACAAGAAAATTAAAAAAGAACAAGGAAAACTATTACAATGAAATAATTATGTAATATCTGTATTGTTTTTTTTAATAATCTACGTTTCGGACCCTGTACAGGTCCCATGGTCACCAGTTATGTCTAATATTGTCAAGGAAGAATAAAAAAATCTAAAAAGTTAGATCTTAAGTCTAGTGAGACGTAACGCTAAAGCCCCTTCCTACTAGTTATTTATTGAAGAAGGAAAAAGCGAAATAATCTAATTCTCAAACAAACAAATAATCCGGAAGTGAGTCTTGAGAAGCTTTTTTGCAACGATAACTATAGAAAAAATTCACGAAAACGTGACATACATGGAATTAAACAGCGATTTAAGTATTTTAGGGTTCCCCGGGCAAATATCACTGTATACGTAAATAAAATACTACGATTAATAGTACTTCTATAATAAAACAAGTAGCAGTAGATCTCCTTACCTATTTCTGCCGCCAAGCAGTAATGTGAGCATTACTGCGTTCACATGGGACTTGTCGACTTATGGCTAAGTGACGGGCGCAGTAGTAGTGCTCGTTAGATCTCTGCGGCTTAAAGCTCTGAGTGGCACTATACGTGTTAAAGTGCCACTCAGAGCGCACGTTGTTTTTGAATCATAAAAAAATCTTTACCAGTAGTTTTAGAACCAGATTCATTTTATTATTAGAAGCAAAAAACCAGATGCAACTGCCCGAGTTGACTGTCTTGAAGAATTTCTGCTACATAATGTGTGTTTTAGTGACCTAGCTAAATTGAAAATCAGGTAGCTTACTTCCGTATTGCGTTACTTACGCGATTTTGCCAAATCATTCGCTGTATCACGGCGTTACCGAACACAATCTGCCTTTTTTATTTAAATAATGACTTTTGGCTTTGCGAAATGAACGATGTCGTTTTTCTAGTGCTGTTTTGGCAGTAGGTAAGTAAGAGAGTAATAAAAAAAAGCTCATTTTCAAGTTCATCTCAAGGATCTGGAATTGCACTGATGTGTTTTCTTGTGGCAAAGTCAAATAATTATTTATTCCTTATGTAAAATAAATTTACACTTGGAAACGTCACATTTAAGCTACTGCTCGATTACTACGCGCTAACTTCCCTGAGAAGAACGAGCATGAAACTCTAGGGATTGCTCTTTTCAAATAAACTTAAATGCTATGGAATACACTTTGAATCAAATTTGTTTGGAATCTAGAGCCAGGACGTCTTTCCATACATCTTTATCTAGCACGTAGTCTTCAATTTTGTAATATGACTTTCCAATAAAAATATTTTTAATGTAGTTTTTAAATTTAGGAAATGATCTTAATATATGTGCTCCGGAATCTTATTGTACAAACGTATCCAGTTCCCCATAAAAGGGTCGTTCACCTTGGTTAAACGTAATCGTGGTACCATGAGTTTGGACTTAGCTCTAAGGTTAATATTATGGATATCTTCTTTCGTTTCGAGCTTTTGATAGGGCTCTTGATTAACACCTCTATAGTCTATTTCACGTAGGATAGGTACTGTGACATTCAAATTTTTATGTTTTATGCATACTATTTTTAATTCTTCTCACAAAAAAGAAATAGTAAATTTGTTATAATATATCAAAAACAAACAATATTGTTTCAATTGTAAATTTATGCAACAATTGCAGTTTTTAAAGTAGATAGAAACTGAAAACTAAATTATCCCACATACTTGATGCGTGAAACGGAATATTTATCCATAGAATCGATAAATCGAATTGGCGATTGTGTATCTATAGTCAATACGTGTGCATACACCTTGAATGCGGGTCCTTTTGTATTGTTTTGATCTTTGCGTGACGGTTTTGGAGTGATTGATCAAATTACGTTTCATTGCTGTTGATTTCATGCTTTTTGTTGACTTTTTATTTGGTTGTTGTTTATTTTTTGTTTGTAATGTAGTTTTTTAGTAATTGAATCCTTTTTAATTTGTTTATTATTTGCTCTTAAACTATAGTCAAGGTGAAGCGATACTTCTCGCCTGGACAGCTTTTAACCTTATATAAAGCGCAGGTCCGGTCTTGCATGGAGTATTGCAGTCACCTGTGGGATGGCTCAGCGAAATACCAACTAGAGGCTCTTGACTCGATTGATCGCAGAGCCAGGAGGCTTATTGGCGACGATGAGCTCGAATATAAACTTCATAGTTTAGCCCATCGGCGAAAGGTCGCGGGTCTGTCGGTTTTTTACAGATTATACTTCGGAGAGTGTGCCCATGAGCTCCACCAGCTCATTCCATCCGCCCCCTTTTACCATCGGACATCTAGACGAACGGCGGGATATCACCCTCACCTGGTTGATATTCCTTTAAGTCGTACTAAGCGCTTTTCGTCATCTTTTATAATGCGCACAGCCCGTGACTGGAATTCCCTGCCTGCGTCTATTTTTCCGAGTACATACAACCCGAATATTTTCAAGGTGCGATTGAATAGGCATCTTCTGGGCGAGCTCGTACCAACGTAGACCTCTTCTTTGCTCTAGGGCTAGGTAGTGGTCAAGAGTTCGTCCATTATTAATAAAAAAAAAAAAAAAAAAAAAAGTCTCTAAATCAATTCCCACTTCGTTACATTTTATTATCTATCTATCTATCTATTTATTATCTCGATAAGACATTTAAATAGATTTTTTTCATTCGATTTTACATCACTACATCTCTAGAAACTTCACATCTCAAATGTCACCGTACCCATGGTATATGAATTAAGTAAAGGGAAGTACTGCCACCTTACCTACTTCTGCCACCAAGCGTAATATTAGCAATACTGTATTCCGGTTTTCAAGGGTAAGGGTGCTGGTGACATTACAGGCACATGGGACTTATGTTTCAGGGTGTCTGATCTTTGCAATTTAAAGCTCTGAGTGGCACTGCAATTGTTATGGACAGGTGTGTAGCGTATCATCCGGCGCACGTCTTGTTCGTCCTGTCACTTGATATTGTAAAAAAAAATTCAAAAAAAAACATTAACAACAAGACCCACTGCTGGGCGGGGGTTTGGGCTATGGTCACAGATTACTTAATTCCAATTACTTAATTCCTTATCCGACATGCAGGTTTCATCACGGTGATTTGCCTTCACCGAAAAGGTCATGTTTTTTAGATTCCGAGAAGAAGAAGTGCGAGTCCGGATTTGAACCCACGGCCTCTGCTTGAGAAACTGTAGAACAAATCATTAGGCTACTACGGCTTTTTTTTCACATATTGCATTGGCGTCCTTCAAGGTTCAGTTTTAGGTCCATTTTTATTTTTAGTTTGTATTAATGACTTACCTAGCCACATAGTGGGTATAGAACATGGGATAGCATTGTTTGCTGGTAATAACAATGTTCCTATGACGATGTGAACAATACTATATTGGTTTGCTCCGTAATGGGAAAAACAAATTATGTAAAATTTACATTCGACTACAGATTGACTTTAACTTGGGCATGGTGAGGTTCATGTAGGTAAGGAGGTAGAATGTTCAGTGATGTTTTTTGAAGGACATGTCGTGCACCTGTTGTTAAGCGACACGCCTGTTTATAACAGTTGCAGTGCCATTCTCCTAAAAAAGATCAGACACACACACAAGTCCCATGTGCCTGTAATTTCATCAACACCCTTACTCATTGAAAACCAGAATGCAGTAATGCTCACATTACTGCTTGGCGCTTGAAATAGTACCTATTTCAGTGACAGACACTTTCCTGGACAAACTCTTTTACAAGCAGCTCTGTTGCTACTGAAAAGGTGAAGAATTCCTCAATGGGTTAATTATTGACATTTTTTGTAGAACTGTTGCCTGCAGTAGGCGTACAATAATAATATAATTATGTATACGGAACCTTAGAATAATAACGCATAGAAACCTAGTCCTTACACGCCAAGTGAGGCAAATTGAAGCGCGCCAAAAGGGCCTACACGAGCGGGCAGGCCTTCAGTGCTCAAGGTCAACTTGCACCGCGAACAGATCAAGAATTTTAGCTAAAAATGACGAGATGTGCGGTAAATGAGTGTAAAAATACGTCAGACAAACAGAAAATAGATACTAACATCACATTCCACAAGGAAGTAACGCGTTTCAACTTGTATTTTATATATAAATATTCACTAAAACCGAAAATTAACCTACTACTAAAACTAGCCTACATGAATTTGATTTTTGCCTCACTTGTGACAGTTCGTTTGATATGAAACTAACATTCTATGCGTTATTATTCTAAGTACGGAACCTTTAAAAAAATCGCCTCCTCTAGACTGATTCTCATTCGGCGTAATAACGGCGTAGATCACAATCAGTTTTTATTAGCATGGGAGACTAATTTCACCTCTGATATAACAGTACAATGAATGCTCACGCGCACAGACTCAGTGGGAACTATTCGTTGGAGCCAGGAGAGCGGCGAGTAGGCATAGGCAGAAGCGGGAGCGGGACGAACAGAAGCAAAGCATCACTCAATGTTTTTCTTGAAAGTAGTCTCAAATTAAAAAAAAATAACTTGAAAATTGTTACGAAACTTCTGTTGTAAAGTAGAAAAGTAAATATAAATTTTCACAACAATTTCGAGATCTAATTCTAAGTTGTCTATGTATCTATGTGTAGGTATGTAGAAAGCGGTTGTTGTAGAATTAAATAAAAATAATTATAATAGACACAATCGTGACCGCCACTAGTTTCTGTATTTCTTACATCCAAACACTGCTTTTGTTTGTTTTGGATTTGGAATTACCGAGGGATTTTAAATTTTAACCGACTTCAAAATAAGGAGGAGATTCTCAATTCGACTGTACTTTTTTTATATGTATGTTACGCGATAACTCCATTTGGAAACAGATTTTGATGATTCTTTTTTTGTTGGAAAGAGGGTACCTCAGTACTGCCCCCTTATCAATACTAGCGTAATCGACATTTTTACCGAAATTGAGTTATTAACATATCTGGAATCATCAAAACGAGATCTAAAACTCCCTTAAAGCGGTTTTTTTATATCTTATTTAGTATCAGTTTTATTGTTAAGCAAAATCAGCGCAATTTTCCAAAGAAAAAACTTTATAGTCCAATATCTCGAAAGTTACCAAACTGACTAAAAAATATATTATAATTTGTATATTTGTGGAGTTTGTAAAGGTGTTTGCGTTTTGCCTTTTTCTCACCTATAGTCTGTCTTTTATTGAAGACGGAGTAAAATGACATTTGTAGGGTTGCTAGTTTTCGTCAATTTTAAATAGTTATGTAGTCGTTGTCCATAATTTCATCGATAGATTGTGAAAGAAGATAAAATTTTGCCAAAAATGACTGACTTGTGAATGTTATGACGTTCTAATTTTTACTAATTGCGTTATTGCCTTTTTTATTCTTATTTTGACAGTTGGCCTAATAGTACCGAGATCAATTTTTATTCATATACCAAGAATAGCCGGATTTGATCTATGATTGAATGAAGACGAAAAATTTAAGAAAATGTCACCTCTTTGTATTTTTTATAAACATAGTTTTGAATACAGTGAATGTATGAACTTACAAAAATTGACAATGCACTTGTGCTCAGTAATTGGACGAGTAACGGGTCGAGGATGATTCAAATGAAACAAGTTCGGCTATAAGCGTGACCAATATTCAGTCCATAGTCGATAGAATATTTATCGACTGCAATCACTAGCTGCTCGCAAGCGGGCAACACTTTTGCACAGTGAACTGTCATTTTACTCCGTGTTAAAAAAAGACAGACTATAGACTCGCTGTTTCCGTGGCGTCGGCTTCGGAGCATTTACGTAATTACGTCGAACAAGGCAAGTCTTTTGATTCGGTTTACACGACCACGCATCTGTCATGTGAATGGAATACCATTTTACTTAGATATCTTTACTGTTACCGATTGAGTCTTTGTCATCATTACATATTCAAAATGCAAAGTCAAAACATCTTTAGGTATCTCATAGGTAAACTTATTCTACTTGAAATTGAATAAACTAATCGTGAAATTCAAAAATAAACACACTACTTATTTGTAAGGCAGATTCTTTTGAGAGCAACGCCAAAGAAACTCGAAAGCGGGCTGCACATTTCAGCAAAACTACTCGAATACGAGATTGGAGATTCGGCTATCTTCGTATTGTTTCGTGTGCATTCGTTTTTTTTTACGATACCAAGTGACGGGATGAACAAGTCGCCCTGTGGAACCCGCTTTAGGCCGCATGTGACGTATGTGATTATGAACCCTTTTTTTAAATATTGTACATAGGCACCACACCTAGCCAGAGTAAATCAGACCTGGACAAGGACATAATTAATCAGGGGCCAATGTAAGGGAGTGATACGCCCCGGGATTGTGGAAGGAAAGACCAAGCACGACCAGTGGCCAGTTTTCTTTCTGATTTATGCAGAACGTGACTGAAAGTGCGTAGTAAGGTAGTCAAGAGTCTTTTGAAAAGTGTAATTATATTTTTAATATAAAAAACATCACAGGCTAATGAAATATTACAGAAGTATCATTCAAAAATGAAAATATAATACAAAAGTTAAAAAAACAGATTACGAATACTTTAGTTAATACATTAAACGCAACTAATTGAATATAAAAATACTGATTTATAAAGTTTTTTTTTATAATATCAAGTGATGGGACGAACAAGTCGTGCTGGTAAGCTACACGCCTGTCCAAAACAGTTGCAGTGCCATTCAGAGCTTTGAATCGTAAAGATCTGAGGGGCACTGCCACTGCGCCCGTCACCCCGAGACACAAGTTAACATGTCCCATAATGTGTCTGTATTTGAAGCATTGGGTGTAACAAGGGCGTATCACGTAAAAGTGAGATTCGAGAAAATTTAAAATGAAGTTTTAATGCCTTATATTTTTTTAATATTTATAATATGACTCTTATGTCATCATTCAGCCATACGTCGCCCACTGCTAGGCATAGGCCTCCCCCAACGATCTCCACGACGATCGGTCATGCGCTGCCCGCATCCATCGGCTTCTCGCGACCTAATATACTTTATTATTTATTTGTTCTATGATTTAGCTAAAGGATTCAGATGTTATTATTAGATTAAAACGATTAGAAACATTTGAAAATGTTTTTTTTTCCTTGTGTTATCTGCCCTTGTTCCATTAAACCGGTAAATTAATGGGGCGTTCGTTTTATTATTGGTTTTTAAGGAAATTTTAAAAGTTATTGAAATGAATGGACAGTATCATCTTCAGCTGGTCTCACTGGCCTCCTAGATACTTCACGTTGAGGATGAAGTCAGACGTTTCAGACATTTTTTTATATTAAAATAAGTTTTTACAACCTGCTAGTGGTAACGTGTCCGAAATTCAAACACACATTTATAATCTATGCCACATGGGCGGAGCGCCACCTTTTAAATGAATGAAACTTACGCCATCTAGAAGGGAGGTCGATATGACTTTTTGTCACAAGATACTAGATAGTGTTATGTTTTGATGCAATAATATCAAAACGGGCTTTGGGTGCCGAACGCCCTTGTTGTTCCCAATTGCAATGCTTCAATTACACCATAGTGTAAATAAATTACCATAGTCTAAAGTGAATACTTTATGAGAGAAACACAATGGAGGCTTAAAATACCTTAGCACCTGAGTTCTAGGACGATATTGCACAAACAAGTAAATCGTTAAAACAAAAAAATCGAATTTTGAAAGAAGAAATGTAGCGAAACTGAAATTTAGTAAATTTTGCAGCAAAATTGTGCAACACAACAAATTGCGAATAATTAATTATGAGAGTCCTAATCGTTTTCAGTCTCCAGTGTGGTTATTGCAATAGCAATATTTATTGAGATGGGGGAAGCGATCGCTGATGCAGCTAGGCTGGTCCCGGTACGCGTTGATGCGAGATATGTCTCGCGTGTTGACGACAAATTTGTCGTCAGCCTTTATGTACGTTATTGAAGCTTCGTATGTTCCCGTACCGGGTGACACATCCAACTGAAAACAAGTAAAATTATGTTAGTTTTCTCTGCATCAGCCCATATCCATGTCAGTGCTGAACGCCTCTTAGGAGAGGTTCAGATGCGTTGGGGTTTTTACGTCCTCGGATATGCAGATAATTTCACGATGTTTTCCTTTAAACCGTAACATGATGGTGAAAACACTTTTACATTCCAACCCCAAGCATTCAAATTGGAATAATTATAAGGAAGAGGGCCGCCCGAACGCGCCCGTACGCCACAATCAAAAACGCAGCTAAGTGACTAAATATTTTTGAGATATCATAAAAAACCATAACCCAGTCTTAGAATATTGAAATGTTTAATGATATTTCAGCTATGCATCGTTAGGGTAAGCTTCGATAAGTCGAACTCGTTAACTAATTTTAACTGTTTTAAAAGAGAATTTTTCCCCGCCCCGTTTACTTTTGCGAAATAGGCCGTGTGAAGCCGCCTTTAACTGTTGCGTCCGACACTTTTTTTATGATACCAAGTGACGACACGAACAAGTCGTGGGCATTAAATTGCAAAGGTCTAAGGGGCAATGACAAAGCGCGCGTCAAAGGCATTCTCCATAATCGCATTTCTACCTTTTTAATACGTGAATATAATTAACTCATCAATAGAGCGAGCCCGCCACGACATCCGACTATGTAAAGTGGTACACAGAATTAAGTAAGAGAGGGGTGACACTTTTACCACCTATTTCAAACCAATTTAGACCTTCAACTGAGAGCAGCCTCAACGATGAGCGGGCTCACCTGCAGCTGGTAGATGGCGGTCTTTTTGTCCCAGTCATCGTCTCTGAACTTGCCCATGTATCCGTCGGCGTCGCGCGTGCCCGCGAACGCCAGCATGCGTTTGTTGGGCGCGCGCTGCGACACGTAGGACACATTTGTCAAGGCCCGCGGGGCGCACTGCGCTCTGGCGAAAATGAGAGACTTCGTGAGGAGGCTCATGGGGCCCATAAAAGCTCATGTCCACACATACACAATAGTTACGGCCGAATAATATTCCACCGCCGATCAGAGACCTTTCAAACAAAATTAGTTTTAAAACTTAGAATAATAACGCCTAGAAACCTAGCCCGCACACGCTAAGTGAGGCAAATTGAAGCGCCCCCAAAGGGCCTACACGAGCGGGCGGGCCTTCAGTGCTCAAGGTCAACTTGCACCGCGAACAGCTCAAGAATTTTAGCTAAAAAGGACGAAATGTGCGGTAAATGAGTGTAAAAATACGTCAGACAAACATAAAATAGATACTAACATCACATTCCACAAGGAAGTAACGCGTTTCAACTTGTATTTTTATATAAATATTCACTAAAACCGAAAATTAACCTAGTACTAAAACTAGCCTACATGAATTTGATTTTTGCCTCACTTGTGACAGTTCGTTTGATATGAAACTATCATTCTATGCGTTATTATTCTAAGTTTTAAGCATAAATTTAAAAAATTGCTTCTTGATTCACAATTGAAATATGAAAATATAAATATTAATGTATCTGTTATTTAGGTTATTCTACTTATATTATTATATTTTTATTCAATGTTTCAAAATTTATTTTAATACAATTTTATTATTTATTCATTAATTCCAGTATTATAAATTTAAAAAAAATCTAATTCAAAAATTTTATTCAAGCTGACTAACAGTCAACTTGGCAGGAATTTCCTGACTACGTTTCGAATGGTTGTATTAGACACGCCTATTCGTCTCTGGACAATCCCGGCTTATGTTACATTCCACCACATTGCACCTATTTTTATCAGTATTTATGTAGTTGAATATTTACATACTAATATTGTATTCTTGTAATTATTATGACCCCTTAATTGTTCTCTATTTGTTACTATTTTAATTTTATTGAATGTTGTGCAACATCGAGCAAGGTTGCAAACTGAAAATCAGCGCGGGGTATACTGTGCCTCGCATATGCTGAGCTGGTGATCTATTCACCGGGGCATGCAGAGTAGCATACAATGCTTGGTTGTGTTTTTGTTAAGCTTAATTTTTCCTCTGTATTTCTCTTTTTTTTTCTTCATGTTATTGCCTTCGTCGTATAAATGATTTTTCTACTATTTTCTATTCTATTCAAATTAAAAGACTTGAAGCTTGATACTTGACACAGTATTTTGATATTACATATTAGCTGCGTTCGACGGTGTCATCATCATCATCATTATCAATCGATTTATACGTCCCGCTGCTGGGCACGAGTCTTCTTTCAGAAGAAGGTTTAGGCCATAGTCGGCCACGCTGGCCCAATGCGGGTTGGGGACTTCACACCTTTTCCGAGGGTTGTGAATCTTTTCAACGAGCAGGTTTCCCTTCACCGAAAAGCTCATGATAAATTTCAAATAAAATTTCGCACATAAATTCCGAGAAACTCGGAGGTGCGAGCCCGGATTCGAACCCACGACCCTCTAAGAGGCAGTAGGTCAAACCATTAGGCTACCACAGTTTCGTTCGACGGTATAGTTTTGAAAAATCGTACAAAACTGTACACTTTTCTCATACACACGTTACGATAAACCGGTAGTAGTCGGTACCGATCAAACGGTGATGTTCGATCGTAATGATTCTTCGTAGCGTTTGTGGGTCCCATTAGGAAACTTATGACGCGCGACAGTAGTGTGACAATGCGAAATCGTAATGACACTTCATTTTTAACCTATTGTGTTTATACGTATAACTTTAAGAGTGAAACACACTGAGTGCCGAGAGACGGGCGCGCAAGGCGGGCAGACGCGCCCGCGCTCGATGTGTTGTCGTCATTGAGCATATAATCAGAAATAATCTCAATAGAGAATACTAAAAAAAGTGACCTCAAAAGTACGTGGAATTACATATAATTACCAAGTTTTATTGAAATCGGTTACCGGAAAGTGCGCAAACCCGGATTCATCCCCTAGTTCGCCACTATACGGGACTAGACTAGCAGATAATAAAAATCGGTTAAGAAATTGAATTGAAGAATAGCAAAATCAACCATTAAAATAATTGCACCTTATAATCTAGGCGCTATTTATTGAAATGTATCTTCATGCGTGATCCTTTAGAGGTGGATGATTTTCTTCAAAATTAAATGAGACCACCATGGTACCTTCTTTCCAACAAAAAAAGAATCATGAAAATCGGCTCACAAATACCGGAGTTCTCGCGTAACATACATACAAAATAAAAACATACAGTCGAATTGAGAACATCCTCCTTGTTTTGAAGTCGGTTAAAAATAGAGACGAAATGTCATTAAATTTGAAAACTATTCTGCTGTATCATTACGGTAACAACTGCGCTGCGATTGGCCAGCCGAAATTCGAAACAATTGACGGGTGTCGTCAATTGGTTTACTTCAAATCGACTAGTTTAACTTGAGATTTGCTATAATGGACGAAAAATTACATATATAATATTTAATTACCGATGAAATGTGATTCCGTTTGTTTTGTAATTAAATCCTTTGCTGTTTTTCCCACATCACCGAATGGAACAGGCCCCCATTGTTAGAGATATTACTTTATTACAATAAATACAGAATATTTTTGGAATATACGGAGACGTACACACAGGTCAGTTGTTGGCGCTGTACTATTTCAGCTTTCTAATTTGTGATTTCAGTGCAAATGACAGTTGATATTTAAAAGTGATATAAGGCTTATTTGCCTAATGAGTTGCCAGGGTTGGGTGGCACTTATTTCGTCTCTATTTCTGGTTATGTACTCGATGGTTGTCGTCCATATAAACACACGGAATCAGTTCCGCCGCGCTCCCGACCTGACTCGCGCACCGGCTCTCTGTGTGTTTCTCGCTTTATTGGTGCCCACCGTGCCCACGACATGAGCTTCGCTCGGGGCAATGACGATTCCATATTATGTAGCACAAATGGACTTCCTGACAACTTTGGCAGAAGAAATGTTGCTTACGTAATTCAATTTAGTATTTATGTCCGGATGTTGAGAAGTAAATTCTTTTTTTTTTTTGTCAAAATTTAAAGTTACGCCTGTTACAAGCAATGGTCGGAACAGAGTGTTTAAAATTTTGATAAATGTCTTCTGACAAAATTATTCACCTAGAAAGCTGAAGTTGAATATTAAAGTAATTCTAGTGGCGTATTAATCAAAACGAGCTATTATGTGCAGCATTAAAATTTTTTTACTATGATTAATGATTAGAAAGTTATCAATTTTTTTGGAATTGCTTTAAAATCCAACTTCAGCGGGTTAATTAACCGACTTCAAAAAAGGAAAAGATTTTCAATTCGACTGTATGTTTTATTTGCAAGTATGTTACGAGATAACTCTTTATAAATAAATAAATATGTGAACAGATTTTGAAGATTTTTTGTTGGAAAGAGGGTACCTCCATTGTGGTCCCATTTAATTTTGAAGTAAATCATCCGCCTCTAAGGGTGGCTGTTCACGCATGAAGACTCATTTTATAAATAGCGCCTAAATAAGGAGTAATTATTTTAATGGTTGATTTTGCTGTTCATACTGAGATTATATTTAATGTGTTGACCTGTTGTAACTGAGAATAAAATTAATAAAGAAGTAACAGGTACGTGACAAGTGATTTAGAATAAACTGGTCATACTGTACACGGATTAGAGCAGTCCTGGATTTATAAATAGGCCGTATAGGCCGCGGCCTAGGGGCGGCAGCGTCCTAGGGGCGGCAGATTTCAGTGGAGACAAAAGTCAAACATGTTCACTGTGTTTCTCACGGTTTTTTATACCTCTCACTGTTAATGACTAATTCTTTCGTTTTTTAACTTTAAGGCCTTCTTTACTACAAATGGAATATTATTATTTTAGAAAGGTATGTACATGGGGCGGCGGAAATAAAGTGGCGTACACTCATAAAAAATATAAATCCGGCTCTGGATTAGAGTAATTATTTATTTTACTCATTGGGACATATCTGTTCATTTCTTCGAACACATGACGAGAAGATTATGGAACTTGAAAGCAGAATGTGGACCTAACAGTTGTGTTTTGTAGAGAACGCGACATTCCGTAGATTTTTCAGTGAAGCACGTCTTAGATTTTAAAATTCCATTTTGGTTTTAATTAAGTTTAAAAATTTAACTTTCAAAGAGGACTAGGGACACGGAAAAAGTATCGATACTTTTTGATATCGAGTACTTTTCCTTTTGATACCGATACTTTTGGACTCGATACTTTTCATTCGATAATTTTCTGGTATTAGTACTTTTTTACAAGTCTCGTATCGTATCCTTTCGAATAATTCCTACTTTGGACACTTCATAACATTGCGCAAGCCACCGATTTTTTTCAATGGCAAACCTTCATCACAAAAGACATGGTTATGTAGCTAGTGCATGCCACCCTTTGCTTCTTTATAAGAATGATAATGAAGAAAAGTAATTAGAAACATTTCAATTGACATCGGTACTTTTGTTTCGATACTGTGTCCCTAAACAGGATATAAATATTTTAAAACAGTCGTTTTACTGTTGGGTCCCAAAAATCAAACTCACAACTGTGTTTAACCACTCAATCAAACATTTCGAAATCTTGACTATCTTACCACCACACATGACTCATTCTATGGCAAAGCCGTAAACAAATTTTGGTAATGACTTGTAAGCGCGTTTTAAAAACGTTCAACGCCATCTAGCGGCATATTACCTAAACTAAATAAGTGGTTGTGATTTTTATGGTTAAATTTATGGAATTTTAATGAAAGGTTCATTGTCGTTAGCAACTTTTTAACCGAAAGAAGTCCACTGCTGGACATAGTCCTTTATATGGTTTACTTATTATAAACTATTATTATATAAAATTGATAAAAAAACTAAACAATTTTGTTTTCATAGCCCCGCACAGGGTTTCTCTAACCCTGTGTCGCGGATGCCATAGACACACAAAAAACACCCAAACTCACGAGAGAAATAAATGTAGGCCATACAATATTTCTCCTGGCCTGGGAATCGAACCCAGGACTTCTGCGTGATAGTCCGGCATGGTAACCGTTCGGTCACAAAGGCAGTTAAGTAAGCAATTACCTACACGGCAAACACAGTCGTTAAAACCCAAAACATGCTCCCCTAGTCGCCTATGTCCTTTCTGCAAAACACCGATGATATGGTTACCTGATGGATTCCGTGAGCGAATTAATGTGGTTAACCAAAGCATCAGCAGCACGACGGTACATGGGATCGGACGGCGGGATCGTGGTCCAGCGGTGGCACGTACACCAGTGGGCCTCTACTGCCGCTTCACTGCAAGATCTGTTGCGAGGAATCTGAAGTAAAATGATAAAGAACTCATAACTAAGGGCGTATGCAGATATTCAAAATTTTCGAAAAGTCGCAAAAGTGCATTTTCTGTGCGGTTTCAAACTCAAAGTGAAATATAATTTATTCCACAGGAAAAATGTTTACACTTGAAACGTAATTTTTTAAGTGTCGCTTATCCCATTTTGCCTTTCTAGCGTCGATAAACAGTTCCCCAAATCGTTTACCTAATCAAACGAAATCGTGGTACCATGAGTTTAGACTTAGTTCTAAGGTTAATATTAGGTATGGATATCTTCTTTCTTAATGAAATTATGTATGTATAATTTTGTGCAATTGTTACAGCTGCATCAGTTGCATGCAAACAGCCCAGTGTTTCGGTGATGCTGCTTACAGTTCTCCCCAACAAGTTTCATCACAATGTTACATCGCCGTTAACGACATAATGTTAGTTCTGTTCTGTTAGACCTGAACACAATGCTCGAAGATCTCAGTAGTGTTTCCCAAAGAGTGGGTCTTAAGATGAACATGGATAAGACGAAGATCATGTCGAATGTCCATGTTGTACCCGCTCCAGTTAACATTAGGAGCATTACTCTCGAAGTTGTTGACCATTACGTATACCTGGGGCAGACAGTACAGTTAGGTAAGTCCAACTTTGAGAAAGAGATGTTTCGGCGAATCCAGCTCGGATCCCGTGGTCCGTCACTATGGGCCTCATAAGAAGGCTCAAGGTCACTCAGCGGGCAATGAAGAGAGCGATGCTCGGTATTTTCCTACGTGATAGAATCAGAAATGAGGAAATCCGTAGGAGAACTAAGGTAACCGACATAGCTCGAAGAATTGCTCAACTGAAGTGGCAGTGGGCGGGGCACATATCTAGGAGAACCAATGGCCGTTGGAGTCGAAAGGTTCTTCAATGGCGACCGCGCACTGGACGATGCTCAGTGGATAGGAGCCCCACCAGGTGGACCGACGATCTGGTAAAGGTTGCGGGAAGCCGATGGACGCGGGCAGCGCTGTACCGATCGTCGTGGAGATCGTTGGGGGAGGCCTGTGCCCAGCAGTGGGCGTCGTATGGCTTAATGATGATAACGAGATAATATTGTTTCTAACAAAAAAAAAGGGATTCGAACTACCTTCTAGGGCATGGTTTAGGCCAGAGACGCAAACTTACCGGCTCGAACAACGTCATGCCTCTAGGTAAATCGGCGCCTTTAACCTTAAAGGGGTTCCAATGTTCCGTCATTCCAATCGCGTCCAATACCGTTGCATAAACGTCGTGAGGCGTCGTCAGAACATCGATGTTTGATTGTAAAGCCGCCTTTACATCTGGTCGCACTGCTAGTAGTTTTTCTGGTAAAACTATTCCCATCAGTGGTAGACGCTCTTCCAGTTTGCCTTGGTAGGTGGCTCGGGTGTTCAGGTATCTGAAAATATTATACATATTTATTAATCCAAACAGATTTATTGTGTGATTTATTCAGAGCCAGTCTACAAAGCACGCCAGTAACGCTGTGAAAACAGCACGAAATACTCATGCAGTTCCACAAATTGTAAACAAACTGCGCAGAAACTGCACTCTTGCAGTTATTAAGTCAGATTATAACTTTTTGCAGCAGTAGAGCTCCTTGTGAAAGAAGCTGAGCTCTGCAGTCAAGCGATACGACCACCTATAACAGTTGCAGTGTCACTTAGAGCTTTAAATCACAAAAATCTGACCCATGAGACATAAGCTAACAAGTCTCATGTGCCAGTAATATCAGCAACACCCTTGCCCTTCGAAACCGGAACGAAATGCTCACATTGCTGTTGGTGGCAGAAATAGCTAAGGTGGCAGTAATTCTTTGGACGAACGGTTTCCCAAGGAGCTCTACTATATGTAGAATAGACGAATGATCATGATTTGACATGGTGCGTGTGAGTACTGTATACACGAGTTATAGCTCTATCTGAAATAGCGAGTGCCAAGGTTTTTGTCAAAGGGCTATTGACAATAACCATACCTAGGTCCGTGGTCTCCAAAAACAAACAGCAACGTATTCTGAAGCAGTCCATCTTCTTTGAACTTGTGCAGGAAGTTAACGAAGTCCTTGTCCGCAGAGGTGATCTGGTTGAAGTCGTCGTGACATATGTCCCCTATGAACGTGAAGCAGAACTTCTTGGCGTCCAGTTTGAAGAACTGCGAAATTTGCATTTAAGCGACTTGAGATTTTGTGAAACAATCGAACCATTGAGACGTAGAATTGTCCCTGGAATACTCCACTACTAGCCAGTGGACAGCACTTCTGGTTTTTTAGAGTTTAAGTAGTATAATTGGAACATGTTTTGACAAAGAAAGAAAATATTGTGAGGAACATTGCAAATTAGAGAAATTTCATAGCAGTAACACAGACCTAATTTCACCCCTTGAGAGGGGTGTAATTAACGTATATCTTGTTATAGTATATGGTTAATACAGATAAAGTGTGTTACTACACATTTTATCGCGCTGTCAAAGAGAAAGCAATCTTCCTTCACAGTAAAGGTAGGAAATATTAAGTAATCTGTGTTAAAGGTGTTTATGGTATAACTTGATGCCGAGGTCACAAACGATAGAAGCCCAAGGTAATTATCCTAGAAGTTGAATCTGCTCGTTCCCAAGGAACAGTACTAGTTGCGCACCAACGGTCACTTCTCTGGCGAAAATCTGCACAAAAATGGTTCAACGTCATCTAGCGGTGTGTGACGGAACTTTTGACATGAGATTATGTGATTTTGTGATATTGAGATTTTTGTTACGCGTGTTGTTTACCTGTTCAGTGATATTCATAATAAGCTTATATTGCGGGGTATCACCAACGCAGAATTTGGTGTGATTTCTTTTCTTCCACATTTTATCCACTTCGAGACAGTAGACGCGTAGGTAGTGATCAGCAGGCTGTTTGGCAAAGCCATTGAAGCGATACTGGAACGTGCCTGTGGAAGGGTGGTTTTCGAAATACGCCGTTCGGTACCTGCGATGAGAATTCAGCAATTGGCCGCGTGCAATAGCAAAGGCTGCGAAGTTACATAGGGACTCGGTACTTCTATTACTTTACAGTGTCATTAAATTTGTGTGGTAACAAACTATAGTCGTCACTAAATAAGAGGCCAAAGACAGCTAAAGAAGGCGATAGTATATAACTTTGAATGCGATCAACGAAACAATAAACAATACTTATCTAAAGGAAACTGTAATGTTTTTACATATATTAAATAATAATAATAAACAATTATTAGCATTATTGAGTTTAAAAAATACATAAATTTTATTGAAACATTATATAATATGACAAAACATGTTGGAAGTACTGTTTCCGCACGAATTCCAAAATAAAATGCAATTTTGAGGTACCCCGAAACGTATTTTTTTTTAAATAATAGTGTTGTGAGGCAATTAATCGCCGAATTTCACCGAGTCACTTCGACTTCTCGGAAAAATAAAAAAATATTAGAAAATATTATGAACATTAGTTGAGTTTGTTTGTTGTTGACATTGACAACTTCTAACTTATTGCCAGCCAAATAATTGAAAATTTATGAAATCCTTGGTTTCTTGGTAATTTAATCTTTTTATGTAATTGTTTTATCGACGTACATACTTATTTACACAAAATTCTCGTAATAAACCATTTATGAATATTATAAAATCAAAATTATAAGAATTGGATACAATTCATCGGAATGTGGGACAATTTTACGAAAATAAGTGGAATTGCTACAAATGAAATGCTTTACCGAAAAATAATCTGAACAATCACAAACTCTTCAAATTTTGAATCGATTTCTCG
This sequence comes from Hyposmocoma kahamanoa, assembly GCF_003589595.1. Lineage (NCBI taxonomy): Eukaryota > Metazoa > Arthropoda > Insecta > Lepidoptera > Cosmopterigidae > Hyposmocoma > Hyposmocoma kahamanoa. The sequence continues at coordinate 979,487 of NW_020653757.1, forward strand.
TAAAAATCGTAAAATGTGATTACCGATATGATTAGTCCACATCCCTATTCGCGTCACGATGACAAGGTGGTAACGACTATAGTGGAGTAATTTCACAAAAAAAAAATTAATATCATGGTGGTGAAATATCCTGGACATTCAATAAAAACGTAACTACAATTAAAACGACACCTCTATACCCAGCTGGTAACTGTAAAGGTACCACCTAACTGGGTGATGTAATATTTTCATAGATTTCTCACAGATGGCGGTACGGCAAAAAGTCGTTAATAACTAAAAGAAAGATCCAACAACAAGCAAATTCGTGAGGTCCGCTGGTTCGTTTCGTGGTTTAGTTGGCAAAGCGTCTGGCACAGTTTGTTGGGAGACGTCGGTTCGAATCCAAAGATTTTTTAATTTTTATTATTAATAATAAAATTGTGTGGTAAATTTTAGTTCTTCCGGTGCGCTTATGACATTAATTTTTAAGTTATGTACACTTGTGAATGTTTGGTAGCAATAGGTACCTCTTGTTGACGGTGAAGGAAAACATATTATTCATTAACCCTGTATCGCTGCTTTTTAACAATTTAGGCAATTAAAATAGTTCTAAATTTAACTCAGAATGCGTTGTTTAAAATAATAACATGACTACAGAGTATACGAGGGTATACGGTATACGTGCATATGATTCGTCTGCAATGCATTTGAGATATTCTGCAGTTGTGTTAAAACCATGTTACTGATGAAATAGGTCGTTATTCTATAAAACCATCGGTATGTCGAAAACTGTTCACAATCTGTGGAAAACGTGAAGTCGCCAACACGCAATTTGCCTATCTTTAGAGAGGACCCGTAAACAACAGTAGGACGTAGTAGAATGGTAACGATGATGCTCGTAAGCTAAGAAGTCGCTAGCGATTTTAACGCAAAACAGCATATGTTACCAGTTTGAGTTTTGCGTTAAATGGTAGTCTTTGTAAAATTATTCACGTTTTTTAATCACTTTATGGTAATATTTCAGTATTTTTTTCTCAGTCGTGATCATAGGTCCTAAAAAAAGTAAGTAAGTAACACTAGTACTAGTACTAGTAGTAGTCGAGTACTAACTGTGTGAGTTCAATAGCCTGAAATAAATGGTTTTCTATTCAAAATTTTCTATATGGACGTTTTCTAACTTATTTTCACTTACCCATCTTGCTTGACTCTATGGAAAATAAAGTTGGTGTGATCGATAAAGTTATTGCCCATAGACTTTCTGGCTTCCGGCAACTCTAGTTCAGTCTTGCCGGTGAGGATGGGGAACAGTGATGCCGGAGTTCCATCTCCGACTATGTTGTACCTAGAAGAAAGCGTACAGGTACACCTTTGGAAATTTACCTTAGGTTCCAATGCGCATCCTTGGTCTATGCCAATTTAATGAGTGAAGAAAAACTTCATAGATTTCTCACAGATGGCGCTACGACAAAAAAGTCGTTAAAAACCAAAAACAAAGATAAGCACACAAAAAAATTTAGTAAGATCTGTTGGTTCATTCCGTAGTTCAGTTGGGAGAGCGTCAGATACGGTATGCTGAAAGCGATGGTTGAAATCCAGCAGGATCGAAGGAAATTTTCTTTGAGTTCGATCTTTTTATTAACAATTATAACAAAGTAAAGGACAAATTTCACAAAAAAATTATTGAATATCAAGGAATTAAACCACAGATTACTTTATAGTTAGTTATGTACTACTTACATTAAACATCGTAATATTCACTAAACTTATAATTACAAAGATAATGAAGTTAGCACTTTACCCAGTCAAGAAAGTGGCGTTTAAATCGTCTTTCAAATACTTGTAGCTCTCGGGCATTTTCCTGATAAAACCATTTCGAGCTGTGGAGTCGAACCCGAAGAATAGCACATTCAGGGTGTCTTCTCTGCCAGGTGGGGGCAGCGGAGGAATTACGGTCGACCGAAATCCGGTGAGTATACCCGACCAATTCGATGGGAAATTACTGAAATTTATATGTACAACTCTTTCACAAGGAGCTCTACTGCTACAAAAAATATCACATAGGCGTACACACATGGATTTCATTAGTAATTAATTTTGTGATGATATTTATTAGGGTAAATTATAACGATAAATAATTTTATTTTAAATAGTAACTAGTTGTTAAAGCCATAATAATAATTTGTCAAAAATTAGATAAAAGAAGTACGGGTTTGCCATTTAATAATTCCGACATTGTTTAATTGCTTTTTTGCATTAATTGTTTGTATCACACCGTAGTACTTTCGGTAAATTATTGTACATTTTTGGGGCGCCATTACAAAAATGTTTTCAAAAGTAATAGCAATTGGAAGTTTCAAAATGGCCACCGTAAAGATGATGAAATGTCATAAAATTAAACTGTTGGAGAAAAATTACTATCAAGATCTGGCAGTATGACTTATTCGACACCTTAGTCTGTCCCGAAAGACAAAAAATTGTACTACGTGGGGCGCACTATAAGTTTCCGGAATTAATAAGAAAAAAATACTATAAATGGACAGGAATGAATTTATTGTTTCTCAAAATACTCTCCTTTAGCGTTAATGCACTTTTTCATACGAATGAACAAATTTTGAAAACATTTATGCCACTCCTCCGTGACAATCTCTGAAACATATTTTTCATACTCTTCAACAGCCTCTTCAGATAATGAAAATCGTTGACCGCGTAACTGGTTCTTAATTTTTGGAAATAAATAAACGTCACAAGGTGCCAGATCTGGACCATAGATATAGGAAACGACTGTACGCGTGATGGCTCACAAGCTCAACGTTGTTCACCTTCAAAAATTCATTTGTCTGTCTGGCCGTGTGAGACCTGTCATTATCGTAGTGCAAGACGATACGGCGTTTACGGTTATTTTTACGGAGTTTGCCAGTAACTTCCGGCAAACAAATGGTCGTATACCAATCACTATTCATCGTATAACGATTCTCCAAAGCAACAGTAGCCACGGGTCCAGTTTTATTAAAAAAAGAAGCAGTCATCCGCTTAGAGGCACTTTGCACGCGCACCACTTTGGTGGGTTTCGGCTCATCTCGAAAGACGCTCGAGCGACGGTCGATTGCTGCTTTGTTTTGGGATCGTAACTATAAATCCATGTTTCGCCACCTGTTATCATGTCCCACACCAAATTTGACGCCGCTTCGTTGAATATGGTGAGCATGACATTGCACCAAGTGACGCGTTTTTTGAGCTTCAGTTAAATTGTGTGGTATCACAGGAGCACAGCTTATTCACTCCGAAATGTTTGTGTAGTATTGATTGTATTTGCTGTTTAAGTAATTGTTCACAGCAGTGGACGGGCGACCATCACGAAATTCGTCACTGAGATTCACACGACCACGTTTGAATTCTGCAAACCAGTTATAAATAGTCGTCTTGCATGGTGCTTCATCGCCAAAAGCAGTTTGAAGCCGAGCAAAGCTCCGCTGAGCTGTTAAATTACACTTTAAGTAGTAGATACTACGAAAATTTTCTCGAGTTAAATCCATGGTGATGTAGACAACCAATTTCTAAAATGACGCCACAATGTAAAAACAAGTGACAGTCACATGAAACAAACTGTATTCTACAGGCAAAGAGTTCCATTTTCAAATGTTGTAATTACTTTTTAAATATTGTTTATGTAAGTGGTCAGTTTCGGAAATTTATAATGCGCCCTATGTATTACGTACCAACCATTGTTTATGTGAGTTACCAGTGGTTTCATAAAAAAAGCATAGCTATACTATATTGTGTCACAATGTAACCAATTACCAAACTTTTTAGGCTTGTATATAATTATATTCAGCGTTTTTTGAAATTTGTAAATGAAACCAATGTTTTCGTTGACGCAATTAGTAGTAGTCAAAAAAAAAACTCGGATGCACACTTTTGCCAACACTTTAACGGCAGGCGTTAACACTTGTTTAAAGGTTTATAACTAGGGCTTGGATAAATATGCAGTATAGACTACAAAATATATACATATAATTGTAATTTACACGATAACTCTTTGTGAACCGATTCGATGATCCTTTTTTGTTGGAAAGAGGGTACTGGTTGAAGAAAATGTTCCACCTTTAAAGGTGGCATACTAGGGAATGAATTACTATTATTAAATCGAGGAAAGGGCCATGGACACGGGAATCTCATGAATGAGGACCACGGACTGGTTCGAAACACGTCAAGCAAAAAAGTACTTACTTCGTAATATAAGTTCCAGTACAATTCACTATAACATGATCCGAAGCTTCAAGCCAGTAAGTGCCGTTGCTAGTCACTTGCGTGGGCTTAGAAGAGATGTAGTAATGTCGATCGGTCTCATATATCATGTCGTAGTACAGGCACGTTATGTTCATAATCGACGTTAAAGCTAGTGTTGTCGCTTTGCATTCGTCATGCTAAAAAAAAATTAATAATAATATAATTTATTCAGACAACGACTGGGTATGGTCTAATAGTGTTTGTATGTTACAAACCAACTTAAAAAGCTATGTTAATGACAAAGAAAATAAAATAAAAACACATGTCAAAATTATCTTTCACTTGCATCCCGATCAAATAGACTCCTATGGGACTATGTGATCAGGATTCGAATGAAAGACTTCATTATAGGCAGGTCATATCGGTCAGGTATGACCTGGAGAATGCTGTTGGTGCTGCCCCGCAGTCTGCTCAGCAGTGAGGCTGTTTTTTGCGGATTGCGGGTAGATGACTTTTATGCCATCATCCGCAATCCGCATCAATCCGTGCAGATGCTCTGCAGAAACGAGGCAGCCCCATCAACATTTTAAACTAGGGATTGCAATCCGGAAAAACGGATCCGGTAATCCGGCGGATCCGGCATCATTTTATGGTTATCGGATCCGGTACCAATATACTGGATCCGAAGACCGGATCCGGTGCTAGCAGTTTGTGGGAAAATAATACAGCTGTTGCATGTTGATGCATGTTCATGCGTGCGAGTCGTTCGTCGCCGAGTCGCCCCACCCCCACTACGCTTCGCCCGCTCATTCCCCCGTATCCGCGTCGCGCCACCGACCGCCAGACAGTCATTTGCCTCGCGAGTCGCGAGTCGCGCGAAGAAATAAATGTGTTTTGTTTTGTCGCTGCTCATCAAAATGTAAGTAGATATATATTGTTCTTATTATAAAAAACATAATATCATATTGTTCTTGTATTTACGCGAGCGATTGTATCTGTTGAAAAGTGTTTTATTTAAATAGAATAGATATTGTTTTATTTTTTATATTTTGTTTGTTACAGGTATTACTCGTAGCGTAGTGTACTTTATATTAGTATATCCAAGCTATCATAACATGTCACTTTCAAAACCAAATCAAAATGAGGAGGATGGAGAGAGTGAGAAAACTATATGGCATTACTTTGAAAAAATGCAAGACGACAATTCTGGAAACGCAAAGTGCACATTGTGCTCTAACATAATAAAAATAAGTAAAGGTTCTTACAAAGGTTTAAAAACACATTTGAGAACAAAGCATTGCATTTGCATTGAAAGTATCCAAGTAAAACGTCCGTCTGTTTCATTCTCTAAACCATCTACATCAAAAACCGATTCAGCTAATATTAATTGTGAGGAAGAAATACCCAAGAAAAAGTCTAAAACAATTGACAGTTATTTTAAAAAAGAAAATTCAATGGAAAAGATGATCTCTAGAATGGTCTGTAAAAATGGTGTGCCTCTCAGTTTATTTTGTACATCGCCTGATTTGAGATATTTATTTTCAAAAAGTGGATTTCAACTTCCTCATTCACCAAATACTGTAAGATCAATACCTAGTTAAATTTCGCAAATACAGTTCAATCAGATTTTATAATTGAGTTCGAATATCTAAAGAATCAAGGAAAAAGATTCTCTTTGAGTTTTGACGAATGGACTTCCCAAAAAAATCACCGATATTTGAACCTAAATTTACACCAAAAAGAAAAACACTTTAATCTGGGCTTGATTAGAATTCATGGTTCATGTACTGCGGAACATACAATCAGTTTAATAAAACACCGCTTAAAAAGCTTCGGTCTTGATGCTGATACTGATATTATTGGCATGAGTACTGACGGCGCAAGTGTCATGGTCAAAGTAGGTAAGCTTATGAATTGCTATCAACAACTTTGCTTTGCACATGGGTTACAATTAGCTGTGATCGATGTTTTATACAAAAAGAATGAAGAGAAGGCAGAACACCACCTAGCAACAACGCCAACAACATCTAATGAATCAGATACAGATGACGAAGATACAACGAAAGATGATGAACAAGGAGTTACAGTTACTATAACGGATCCTCGTCATGCATATCTTTGTAAGGCTGAAGTAATTCCTAGATACATTGATATTCTTCAAAAAGTGCGAAAAGTGGTAAAGCTGTTCAAAAGATCGCCTACTAAATACGATATGTACCTGCAAAAGTATGTGAAAGAACATACAGGTAAAGAATTAAGTCTTATTTTGGATTGCCGCACACGTTGGAATAGTCTTCTATCTATGATGGAAAGATTTTATAAGCTGAAAGTGTGTATTGATAAAGCTTTGATAGATGTAGAATCTGAAATTAAATTTAGTGACATTGAATGGTCAAAAATAAAAGACTTGATTGACAGTTTGCTGCCACTTAAATTGGCTGTAGAGGCCTTGTGCAGAAGAGATTCGACCCTGTTAACTGCAGAAACAACATTAAAATTTGTTTCAGAGAAGTTGCTCACTCATGACACAGTGTTAAGTAATGAATTATATGAAGCACTGCATACAAGGATTAAAGAACGCCGCACTGTAGTAACAGGAATATTGATATACCTACAGAATCCAAAGAAATATCTTGAAAATGTAAACCGATCTGATGATACATTTACTATGCCAAAGAAAAAAGTCATACGATCAGAAATGACAAAAATCTTAGAAAGAGTTATTCAAGAAGATACATCTGAAGAAAACATAGAAAAAAAAGTAGAAGAGAACTTAGATTCACCATCACTAAGGAAAGATTTGACATTACAGGAAGAATTAGAATTACAAATCCAGAAAGAAGCCACGTGTTATAGCGTACATACTAAAAAAGAGAAAGATTTTGATAAAATCCTAAAAAAAGAAATGACGACATTTGAAAGCGATGGAGTCCGAGGAGAATACTTGTCTGCTATTCATGATTATTTGCTGACAATAAAGCCGACAAGTGTAGAAGCTGAAAGGGCCTTTTCGGCCGCAGGCTATATTTGCAGCTCTATTAGAAGTCATTTAGCTGATGACACAATTAACAATATTTGTTTTCTACGATCTTATTTTCAAAATCAATATTGATTTTCTTTTAATACTTATATTTTTTTACAATTATGACTTAAAATAACTATTTATCGTAAGTTGATTAAACTAAAGAGTTCTAAACTCATTATTGTGATAATTTTTGCCATTCATTCGTTCGACAGATTCATCAATTCATGATGGTGTCTGTCATAATCATAAATACCTATAAGACTTGTTTGTTAGCATTCTCAAATACTTTAATAATGATTTTGATCTCATTTCAGTTAATTACGTAAGGTTAATTGTATCTATTAGATATTATAGTTACTTGATAATTAATATTGTTACTTATAAATTGATATATCTGTGAAAGTGAAATCTAGAAAGACTGAGCTACTCGTTAAGTCGTAAAATTATTACTAGTTACCTACACTACTAAATTTTAATTGTTTTCTTGTCTATTTGTCTTAACATTGGTTAGGAAATAAAGTTGATTTTATATATTTGTGTTTTTTTTATAAATTACCTACATGTAAGTGCAGTGACACTTCATTAATTCACTTATTATGTACTAAAAAGCGAAAATCACCTTGATTTAATCAATCCGGCCGGATCCGGTCGCATCCGGCCGGATTGATGGGAATCCGGTCGTAGCCGGCCGGACTGAAAATGACGCCGGATTGCAATCCCTATTTTAAACCCATTATTATACCGGACCCGTAGGGCACTTAGCGATATATTATCACTTAGGATATAATCAGAAATAGAGCCGAAATTTCATTTAATTTGTTAGAAAACTATTCTGCCATATCATTACTGTGACAACTGCGCTCCGATTGGCTTGCCCGAGTTCGAAACAATTGACGGGTGTCATCAATGGGTGTCGTCAACTGTTTCACTTCAAATCAACCAGTTAACTTGAGCTTTGCTATAATGCACGAAAATTGCAAAATTACATATTCAATATTTAATTACCGATGAAATGTGATTCCGTTTGTTTTGTAATTAGATGTTTTGCTGTTTTCCCCACAGCACCGAATAGAACAGCACGGCTTTGTTAGAGATATTATCTTTATTACAATAAATACAGAATATTATTTGGACATACGGAGACGTCAGTAGCTGGCCTGCCTATATTTAAGTGCAAACGGGAGTTGATATTTATAAGAGCTGTATCGCTAATGTGTTACCAGGAATATATGGCCCTTATTTCGTCTCTATTTCTGGTTTTATACTCGATGGCAGAAGGCTTTGAAGAGTGCAATTTTTACTTGCCTACTGCAAATTTAAAAAAAAATTAAAAATTTAATTGCCGTAGTGTTTATTGGAGGTATCGATTTCTTTGGCGGTGGTAGCTGCCAATCTTCTTGTCAGCAGAGGTTATAACGAGACGCACCGCACGGGTTACCAGTGAAAAAGGCGCAAAGCTGTTCACTGGTGTTTTGCGGCTCTCGACTGCTCTGTAGACATAACTTAGGGCTTATTCAGAGTGGCGGCGGGCGCGGGTGTAAATCAAATGTACGTAGATGCTCCTTGCGTTCACAGCGCCGCGCGGGTAGATCTATTGACGCGGTCCGCCCGTACCTTTCACAGTGTTTGGTCTAGCGGTTAGCGTCCGTTTGCGATTTCGACGTTTGGATAGTGTTGCCAACAACACTGGGTCCAAAGTCGCCATTGTTCACATCCTCAGTAGCCTCATGTACCAGAATTTTAGCCGGGGATCCTAAAGTAGCCTAAACACCACATGAAGAACAGCAATAAATAAAATAAAATTGTAGTTTAAATCAAATATTTATTAAAATGAAACCTAAGTAGAATCAAATAAAAGTAAATAAATTGACATAATGGGGTAAATAACTGCCTAATGCACCCTCCAGATGTCACCACTGTAGAGCGTTCGGGTTTGACAGCTATAGCTATAATTTGTCAGTGTTTTTGGAAACAAACAAAGTCTTTAAGAAATAATTCTCTATTATGACCCTCTGTGCAGCAGTTGATTGCAAAAATACGGGATTATATTTATTCCCCAAAGAATCGAAAAGAAGAAAACTATGGGAAAAAAATATTCGAAGGATAAATTATATTGCTACTAATTCGTTGAGTTTATGTGCGTCACAATTTAAATCTGAAGAGAGGTTAGGCTGAAATTTTGCAAAACAAATATCATGTATTCCTTTTCATTCCTGGCACTGCTATCATTAATACTTATGGCATTAATCTACTAGTTTAGGTTATCATTTATTGATTTATTTATATCTGTTTTAGGTGATGAACCTATAGACAAAGTATTGAAGAAAACTGTTGTGCCCTCTATATTTTCTTTTACTAAAGTCAAACCAGTCAACTTATTAGCACAACAAGCAACGTTCAGATAGATTGCTAAAGGGGACTTGCAAGACAAATTGTTTTGAAACGTATAATAAAACTTTATCTACTATTATTAGATATTCCCGCTGAAACCTGAGACTATTATTTTTCGATTCTCTAAGGCCGAAACTGACTAATCATAAACAATTTTTCTTTCTTAATGCCACATACTTTCGTGGGGAGCATACAGGACTTGTGCTTGGTACAGCTGAAGCAAATGTCCCGGTGTGAAGTAACACCTCACCTTGGAAAGGATGCCAAGCTTCCTGGCTGCATTTTTGACCATGGATTCAATGTATCTGCCGAAGTTCAGATTGGACGACAGGTCTATTTCAAGTAGGTGGAGACCGGTATGGATAAATCACAAAAAGTCGAAAAAGAGACTCCGTTCTGTGGAGAATAGACACGTCTGCGTTTTGGTAGCAATAAACTTGACAAGGCTGGCATCACCCCAATCGGAGACTGCCTTAAGTGTCAAATTCAAACGACTAACCATGGACTCTGGGCAAGACTGGACTTTTCTCCACTGACCCTAGTCTTGTAAACCGAAAGCAGCCCAATAGGCGACCCGTCGCCTTTCATATTTTTTCGTCTACGATGGCCACACTACGTGTGGGTCTATCCGCCCGTAGCCGCTTCGGCACTGTAAAAGGGAAGATTTCAAAACCCGCGCGCTCGCACCCGCCGGCGCTGCCGCGCCTACGCCTGCACTTTGAATGAGCCCTTAGTTGGATACTTACGTAACACCTGACCCAATCATGGCCGTCGCACACGATTTGTGGCAGTTTCTTATCAAACTTCATGATCTCAGGCGCAAAAGGATCCAGCTCTGGGATCTCACATCCTGTGCCTTTATCTTCTTTTAGTGCTTCCTCTAAACCGCGCTCTATGTACCTGACAATAGCAATTTCATATTTATGGGAAACAGAAATAGGTAGGCTACGGACAAATGTACTTTTTTATAATATATTTATGATAATATTTGGTTTTATGAATCGATTTAAAATTATTCCTCGACGGCCCCCGTGGTCGAGTGGCTTGCACACCGGCTTTACAAAACAATACAATACAGTACAGTACAGTACAGTACAGTACAGTACAGTACAGTACAGTACAGTACAGTACAGTACAGTACAGTACAATACAATACAATACAATACAATACAATACAATACAATACAATAAAATACAATACAATACATTATATTCTTTATTGCACACTGGGAAAAATACATGAAAAAGACACGAGTCTTATTGCTATATAGCAATCTCTTCCAGGCAATCTGCGAGTTACAGGAAAAACTGTAAGATAGTAATTTGCAATAGAATACATATTTAATACACATAGTATACATACACAAATAAAAAATGAATAATCATGACAATAGTCTAACAGTATAACAGATTGAGTTCTTAGGTTTTCGCGATTGTTACACATAGGAAATGAAACTATTTTACCGGATTTAAATCGCGTATATTTGTTTTTTCAGTCAAACGTGACCATGGGACCTGTAAAGGGCCCGAAACGTCGGTTTGTTACAAAAAACAAAAGTATAACAGATATCAAAATTAATAGTAATAAGTAAATAAGATACTGTAAAGGAGGGAGGTTCTTTCTTCCGTTGGATGAGGTTACCAAAACAAGCCAAGTGGAACTCCAAATTGTTTAATCAGAAGATTTTTATTTTTCATTTTGTATGTCGCCAATACTACTTCCCCCTATATGCGCAAGGTCCGGGCAGTTGAACCCAGAAGGGACTCGACTCCTAGAAACCGTTCCGCGAGATGAGGTTTTTCACCGTATATTAGAGGTGGGTGATAAATAACGTCACGATGAAAAAATCACGATGATCCGCCGTCAAACAGTATCACCGTGGCTCGTTCCAAAGTCACATACGTGTTCCTCCTTTAAAATAGCTATCCCCGTCACTCACATCACGACATACGTATTTGATACAATGCGCGATCTCCGTTCCATGGTAACTGAGCGCGCCACTCGTTGTAGTTCTCTTCAAATCGGGTCATTTCGGCGACGGGAGTGAGTGAGTTAGGATGACTTTCTTTGCTCACTCACAAGGGTCGCAGGTGCTTATTACAACTAAAAAGGGCGGATGAAAAAAAATCTGCAGCAGTTACTATAAACCTATTTATTAACAAAGTAACATATTTTTGTATATTAGTTTAATAAAACTAGGAAGAAATAAAACTATAGGAAGAGTTGGTATTTTATATTTATGTATAATCTACTTTGTGTATTCTACTAGAAATATAATTAATTACATTACACTTTATTGCTATTTTTAACAATCCAAAGATTCGCATTAAATAAGTAACAAACAAAATTACATTAAATACAAAATCAACTTTTTGAATGGAATTGAAACTTATTACAAAGGGAGTAAATCATTCTATAAAAAACGGCTATAAGTATTTGAAAGAAACCGCTGGCTAAAACCGTATATCGTGATGTAAGTTATAGGCGTCACAAGGTCGCGGAATTAACAGTCCGGACAAAATCACTGTGATTCATCACTGATATTTTTTTTGGAACCGGAACGACAGTCACGGCGATAGAAATGTAACGCTATTCCCCATGTCTACCCTATATTATGGGCAATAATATCTCACTCTATATGAGCGTATTAATTGTCACAAGATCCGGGTAGCAGTTCCCATGAAGGGACTCAACTCCTGGTTGCCTTACTGAGCTCTCTGTATTCTCAGATTTCTCTTCACATTAACCTGCCGTAGTCGTCTCAAAACTCGCGTCAGCGGGTTTGAGGGGGCCGTTCGAGGCGTCTCGGCCTCTTTCGGCGGGGTCAATCGCCACTCGTGGAGACTCGTTGGGTATAACCCTTGGGTGTCGCAATAGGGTGAGCTGCTTCAAATGGAGTCCCTCAACCATCTTCAGCAGCTGGTGTCTAGTCCGGTGGGGCTTCCTCGCGCCCAAGTAGGTAGTAGTAGGCCCTTGGAAGCAGTTTCTCGTCAGGATGTCGGGCTCGGTGTGGTGTCAGTCCCCGTATATGGCTACACAGGGATCGTCCGGCGCGCCGGAACATGGCCTTGGCCAGGCAATCGACGAAGCTGTCGAGGCTCTCCATGCTCAAGTCCCGTTGGATGACGTCAGTTCTCACATATCGTGGGGCGTCTGTGATGCACCGCAAGGTCAGCGACTGTTGAGCTCTGAGTCGCCGCCTGTTGCACTCTCCTACCAGCGCGTACCATGCTGGGGCTGCATATATTAGGCGGGATCTGATGTACGTCTTATACACTCCTAGTTTCCGAGTAGTGGGAGTCGGGACTTGAGAATCGGTCGCAGGAGTGCGCGGGCTGTGCGGGTGTTCTGAACGACGTTCTTTTGTCTGTCTGGCCGTGTGTGAACTGACATTATCGTGGTGCAAGATGATACGGCGTTTACGGCTATTTTTACGGAGTTTGTCAATAACTTCTAGCAAACCCATGGTCGTGTATCAATCACTATTCACGGTACAACGATTCTTCAAAGAAATAGTAGCCACGTGTCCAGTTTTAATAAAAAAAGAAGCAATCATCCGCTTTAGAGGCATTTTGCACGCGCACCAATTTGATTGGTTTCGGCTCATCTCGAAAGACCTATCCTGTTTTGGGATCGTAACTATAAATCCATGTTTCGTCACCTGTTACTATGTCCCACACCAAATTCGACGCTCCTTCGTTGAATCTGGTAAGCATGGCATTGGACCAAGTGACGTGACCCGTTTTTTGATACTCAGTCAAATCGTGTGGGATCCACCGAGAGCACAGCTTTGTCACCAAATGTTTGTGTAGTATTGATTGTAGTTGACTCATGCCTATGCCTAAAGACGCCCGAATCTCATGTTATGTCACATAGGTACCTGTCTGTTTTGGTCGTACGGCGCACAGCATCGATGTTTTTGTTGTTCACAGTAAATTTGTCACTGAAATTCACACGACCACGTTTGAATTCTGCAAACCAGCTATAAATAGTCGTCTTGCATGGTGCTTCATCGTCAAAAGCAGTTTGAAGCCGAGGGATGCTCCGTATATACATATCGAGTTCTTAGGTTTTCGCGATTCTTACACATAGGAAAGTAAACTACTTTTCCGGATTTAAGTCGCGTATTTTTGTTTTTTCAAACAAACCGACGTTTCAGTCAAACCACCCTATTTTTGCACTATAGTTACAAAAATAATTAATTAAATACCTTATTTTTAATTTTACAAAGAACTATACAATTTACGCTACATTACGTTTTACAAATTATTTTATTTAATTGATTTTTATTAAGTTCAATTTATTATACACTTCGTCGTACGGTACTCGATTAGGGCATATCTATATTCATACCCCGACATCTCAACTCTACAGTGAAGCTCAGTTATTGAGCAGTAAATTACAAACCTTTAATTTAGAACGTAGAATTTTGACTATACCACTTAAGGAAACCAAATTTTTATTTAATAATTTTTATAATTTTAAAATTATTATTGTTCGCGATCATAGTCACAAAAGCTCGCACGCACGCGCACACACACACACACACACACACACATACACACACATACACACACATACACAAACACATACACACACACACGCACACACACACACACCACAAACACAAACACACACACACACACACACACACACAGTATTTATTGCCCTTCTGTCATTTTTATGTTTGTTATTACTATTTAAATTGATCAAATTTTTTTTTAATTATTTTAATAATATAGTCAAATAAGTCCTTTTGTAAAAACCGTCTATACTGATAACCACGACACAGGCCTAGCCTAGCGTGGTTACGGTAATATTACGTTTTGGATAGTTAAATACATGTTTTTGTATGTTTTTTTTATTAATTAATAATAATAATTAGAATAAATTAAAACATATTAATTAGTACTGCAGTCTACTGATGTAGACAACCAATTTCTAAAATGACGCCACAATGTAAAAACAAGTGACAGTCAGATGAAACAAACTTTTTTTCTTTTTCTTTTAATTTATTAAGGTTTTGGCAACGCCATCAGCCTAAACATGAAGTTTAATTATGTTTCTGTAAATATGGCCGCCACAAAGCGGATAGGCAATTTGAGGCGGCGTGCTTGGATTGACTCGGGATTCCTTAAAACGGGCCGTTACAGGTATTTTAGTTCGAGATTCATATAATTTCGCGTTTTAATCTTCTATTAAGGCACAATAGCACTGTCCTATTCCACTTTAAACTAGATTTCACAAAATAATTGAAAGTCAAAATAAAAACGACACTTTTCCCTCCAAAAGGTCCAGAGCGAATCTCAGATGAAACAAACTGTATTGCACAGCCATAGAGTTTCATTTTCAAATGTTGTAATTACTTTTTAAGTATTGTTTATGTAAGTGGCCAGTTCCGGAAACTTATAGTGCGCCCTATGTATTAAGAACAGAACAGACTTAGCGTGTCTGATTGATTCGGGCAGAGAATTCCACATTTGCTTCTAACCTTGAAGGAGTTGGAATGAAAGTTAAAAGAGTAGACGACCGTAAGGTGCTACTGAGTAAGATAGTGCGATGATACACGAAACAATCTTTGAGGTAGGGACGAGAGGTGGGATTAAAGAGAATAGAGTACAGAAGGTATAAAAGGCGAAAATCCCTTCTACGGCTTTCATTTCTGAGGTCCGGGGTTCGAGCCCCGGCCGGGCCAATGCAGAAAACTTAACTATTGTTTAATAATAATAATAATAATAATAAGAGCTTTATTTATCTACATTAAATAATAATTTAGCCTTAAATAACATAATCTGAAGTTACACCTGTAGATAAAAAGGCAAGAGTCTCAGCTTGAGCTGTTTTTCAGACTTTACCTTTTTGGTGAAACGCTACTTTTAATTCTGTAATATTAATAATATAATAATTCTGGCGTGTCTCGACAAGCTCCAGTAAAATGACTAAAGTATACAATTTAAACTTAAAGCTATGATTACATTGTCATAGTGGTACCAAATCCACATAAAATATTTCATTTCAAAATACATGAAGTATAGATAAGGATGAACTGCACACATAATAACAATAAATAGTGAAAAATTACAATATGTACATAAATAGATAAATAAATAAAGAACAAAAATAAAAATATGCATAAATCCGCTGGACGACACTACATCCAATTACTAGCAGAACTTTGCTTTGAAAGTAACCAAAGCCTGCATTTCCTTTTGAAAGTGTATCGTCGTCGTGTGTGGTATCGTCGTTGTTTCCGATTTCCATAACACAAGGGCTATCATTACATACTTTGAGACGAGAGTAACATATGTGATGCTGTCATGTGTCATAGGTGATGATTTATTATTCTTAACCAAGAAGAAAAAAAAATAACAATACTCACTGCATTATAGATTCTCTGAAATACAAAAGAAACGATTAAAAATGAAATACATGCAGACAAATAAATAAAATAACATGAGAGTATGAAGCCCGCAATCCCGATTCTAATTAGGGCAGTGGTACGTACGTAGGTAATGTATAAATACGCAAGGGCGCGTGTTCACTCTAAGAAATTCGACATGTCTACTACAGAAGAGATGAAAATGGCCTTGTACACGACATGAACTTTGTCGGCTCTAGTCACAAAAACAAGTCGTGTCTGTTGCAGACGAGAAAATGATGAGTATGTAGACGCTACGAATGTTTTCGGACAGACGTGTGTAGGGTAAAATGTGTCAGTGCATTACGAGTCTCTCAGGTAGCTGTCGTTTTACTACCGACTGTGGGAAGAAATATGTTGACTACTAAGCAACACCCGTCCAAGCACATAAACGTTCGTTTACTGACAACGCACCTCACCCCGCCCCATACCGGCAGAGCGCGTCTAGTCGGGGCTAGACAAGATTTTTTTTTCTTGTCCGACGACGAGGAAGTGTACACAGTTCGTGTGTAGAAACGACACGAATTCTTGCATAGACTCGGCGACTTTTCTTAGCGTGGACATGCGCCCCAAGGGTGCGTTTCCACTGATACGGAGCTGGGCAGAGTGGAGAGGAGCGGACCGTGAATTAGCCAATCACAGTGCTCGAACTCTCCACTCCGCATCAGTGGAAACAGTGTAAGTGTAGCGGAGCGGACTTTCAAATAAAATATATGAACACGCAGCCTCAAGCCGGACAGAACGGCCTCGAGCGCTGCATTTTTGTTTAGTTAGCGATATTACGTCATAAATTTCACTCGTCATCGACATTGTTCGTGAATCAAAATGGATGAGAAACTAATCGAAAGTGTCAAAAAAATTCCATGTTTATGGGTTATACGACTGACAACATACAAATGCAATGAAACCAAAGATGCGAATAAAAGTGCTGCTTTATTTTACCGACAACGTGACGTATGATCTCTCCAAGTTTGAATTTAACTAATCGGAATACGGCTCAATGCAGCTCTGATCTGCTCTTCTCCGCTCCACTTCGCCCAGCTCCGCGTCAGTGGAAACGCACCCTAACGGTGTCAACGCGATTTTTGTAAGGAAATCGTACAAAGCATAATGTACTTTATGTCAGTTCCCGAAATTCCCGAAAAGAATTCCCGAAAGCGCGAGAGTATTCTCCGGAAGACACGCGACCTGGGGCCTTGAAACCACTGGTTATAATTCCATTGAGACTCCACTGACATCTTCTTACCGTATCGATGACATACATTATACTATAGTGGCCCAGAACTCAGCCACGCCGACCGCGTCACTAGCAGCCGCCACTAAATCATCAAGCGTGGGCCATCGTTTGAGTCGCACCGCACAGATCCCGATTCAGAACTCTTCGCTATCTTAAACGAATCAATTAAGGGCGCTTTCCGAGCTATTTAGAACACTCGAGTTAAAACGTTCGATGTCGGTTCGGATACGATATTGTTCACGTGCACATGACGTAAACAGACAACCTGACCGGACATTTGCTAAGTGATGACAATAGACTACTCAGCAGTGCAATGACCGTTCTGAACTAGGCTGCTGAGTAGAGTATTTAACTTTATGTATACATTTAAAAATAATATTGTTTATAGTCACACACACGTAAATACCGTTTTGTATAAATAGCTTAAGTTTTGTAAATAAAACCCTCTTTGAATTCAGACATCAACGTTGTCTTATTGACAACGGAGCACTCCTGACTACAGCATCCTCTCACTGCGGCCAAGACACCTTTAGCCGTTAGCTTATCTGATCAGTCTTGTGAGTCTGTGAGACTGGCAGTGAGAAAACCATTTCCTAGAGCACCCTTATCCTTCCCCCTTTCCGTCTGTTGCCTTAGGTCGCACGGTGACAGGCTTCCCCTACTATTTATATAAGTATATATTCCGTAGCGTATGGTTAGGGCTAGGCTGTTAGGTAGGCAACTAGGGTTGTTAGTGATAGTACAGCTTCCCCTGACCACTCATGTATAGCCAGCTAGCTACAGCTAGGTAGTTGACTGTACAGATATCGTTATCCAAAAACGTTTACGGAGTTAATCGCGAATACAGATTATAAGAACAATGAAATCCTTTTATATACATTTTTAACACTTTAAAGGTCTAAAATATAGGAATGCATCAGCCTCGCGTTAAAATAAATTAATAAAATTGAACAAAATCCAGATTCTATTTAAAATAACAAAAGATTTCCATATCACATTCTTGCTTTGTAAACAATACAACGGTCGGTAACTTTCATTCGATAACCGTGTTCTGAATAACGGTTGTAAGAAAGAAGTACGAGTAATCGAATGGGTGTGACGTCATTTCGGTTCGGTTTCGAATGCGACAGTTTGACGTTCGATTCGGTTATTGTGAATAAAAATGAAAAGATATCTAATCGAATCGGTTGACAACTGAGTTATCGTAAGGTTCTGAATCGACCTGCTGGTTAGAACCATCCGAAAATTCCCACCTGAACGAATTGTCCTTACTCCGACCAACTAGAGTCCGAAGCCTATTTAAAGACCTCTAGATCGGCCATGGCAATTCGTATCCAGAAGGAAGACCTTCGGCTCAATGCTCAGAGGATCGACTCATTTGACAAAAAAATTCCGGCTCCTCAGTTTCTGTTGCACTGTGAAGTGATCGTGCACAGGGTGCCGAGTGAGATCATATTGTAATCTAGTTGCAAGGGCAGTTGAGCCTCAATAGAGCGTCAGTGGAATGGCAGTGATGACATGAATTTACTCAATCACTAAGGATTGATGTGGCTGTACCAAAACTACAACGGAAATTACTTTGCACATCAATGTTTATCCTATTTTTTATCTCATTTAAGCAGCAATTTAGTCTGAAAATGGAATGCATTTTTTTATGTCAAATAATTAGTAAACTACATTATCGACGTGCCATTGAAGAGCAGAATACTAAAAAATTGCAATGGCAGTTGAATAGTAGCTCGATGGCCATCGAGTATATAAACAGACATAGAGACGAAATGTCATTTAATGTGTTTGAAAATTTTTCTGCCAAATCATTACGGTGACAACTGCGCTCCGATTGGCCAGCCCGAGTTCGAAGCAATTGACGGGTGTCGTCAATTGTTTCACTTCAAATCGACCAGTTTAACTTGAGATTTGTTACAATGGACGAAAATTGAAAAATTACATATTTAATATTTAATTACCAATGAAATGTGATTCCGTTTGTTTTGTAATTAGATGTTTTGCTGTTTTTCCCACACCACCAAATGGAACAGCCCGCATTGTTATAGATATAGATATCTTTATCATATATGACACACAGGTCAGTTGCTGGCGCTGTACTATTTCAGATTTATAATTTGTGATTTTAGCGCAAACGAGAGTTAATATTTAAAAGTGATATAAGGCCCATTTGCCTGTTGAATTGCCAGTGATAGATGGCCCTTATTTCGTTTCTATTTCTGGTTATACTCGATGTTGATGGCTAAGGGTCGTATTCTAGAACTCTACTCAATGCTCAAGTCAAGACTTGAGTATGATTCAAAGCACTAGAAATCACACTCAAGTCCTTGCCATTTGGGTCGTATTTCCAGTGCTTGTAATCATACTCAAGTCTGCTCAAATCCTGACTTGAGCATTGAGTAGAGTTCTGGAATACGACCCTTTAACTCTTAACTTTTAGCAGAATACCAAACGTACAAAATCCTGTAACGCAACCGGTAGCGTAGGACGCCCTCTGACCGGAAGGAGTGGCTGTCTGCAAAAGACTAATGATGATGAACGCACCGCGCTAGTGGTTTTATATAAGGCGACGTGGATCAGAAGCCTGACAACAACTGTCCTTCAAGGTTAACAGAAAAATAAGTTAAATACCTTGTAGCATATATGTCTCCTTGCTCATCTAGAACTCCGTTAACTGTGACATTACATGCTAATAAAATAATAATGCAGATTATGAACAACGACATCCTTTTTGATTGATACCATCTGCTTGTCATCAACATAGCTCACTAGAAAAAAAAATGCATAAATTTGTGCGTGTTCTGGCTAGTAGGTATCCCTGAGTGAATGCGCTGGGATTTTTTTTATAATATCAAGTAGCGATGCCACGAATAGTGATTTGGCCGAATATTCGGCCACGCTCTCGGCCGAAGCGCCGAATATTCTGCTGAATGTTCGGCGTAAGATCTTTTTATTTCATGCGCGATCTGTTACGACTTGTCACATTGCACTGCGTGCGGAGGTAACGGGGATGCAGTGTTTTTGTTGAAAAATTATAAAACGATAGAATCAATACATGACAGTTTCTGGACCTGTTGAAGAAGTCGCTACAGATAATATGTAAAATGATGAGGTTGTGGAGAAAAGTTTTATTGCACATGATATTGATTTTTATTTGAAAACTGTTCGCCTAGATCGGACGGCAGATCCTTACAGGTGGTGGTCAGTAACCGCAAAGCAGTATCCAAGCCTGTCATTGCCATTTATCTATCGTCTCCTGACAGGAGTGTGTATAGTGAGAGACTATTTTTAGAAGAAATAATTGTTTATGAGGAAAAGCGCAATCGCTTGTTACCAACCAATTCTGAAAAAAATATTTTCATTCACCACAACCTGCTACTGATTGATTATTAAAGCAATATATTGTGATTAAACACATGATACGTTTTGAATAACATGTAGTTTTTTCAGTATTAGGTATTCGGCCGAATACCGAATATTGAAAAAGTGGCCGAATAAGCCGAATACTGGATAGTAGCCGAATATTCGTGGCAATCGCTAATATCAAGTGATGGGATGAACAAGTCGTGTGCCTAATGGTAAGCTACACGCCTGTCCATAACAGTTGCAGTGTCCTCAGAGCTTTAAGAGAGGCACTGCCACTGCACCCGTCACATTAAGACATAAGTTGACAAGTCCCATGCGCCTGTAATTTCACCAGCACCCTTACCCTTCAAAACCGGAACACAGTAATGCTGATATTGCGTGGCAGTACTTCTCTGGACGAACTCTTTCACAAGGAGCTCTACTGCTACGTTTTCGTCCCCTAATTTTCTACCCTTGGTGGTCGAATATTTTTTCAAATTTAAATGGTGGTCCCATTACTACTGAGGTATCCCCTTTTCAACAAAAAAAAAATCATCGAAATCTATTTACACACACAAAAAATTGTCAATTGTGAACCTCATCTGTTTGAAGTCGGTTAAAAGCGAATGCGACGATTAGTAGGAAATATTCGCTTTTGAAAACAGTAAAATCGTATATTAAACGTCAGATACAGTTCTTGAAGAAAGGAAAGGACAGGATTTCTCTTCTGGTATTTGGACAACGACAACGTTTTGTAATACCAAAGTTTGGTATTAAAAAAAACCGAAACCTACCTACGCATAGACACTGTTACACACACACGGCACTCTAATGTCTTTAACGAAACGTGGACACTATTAAATCGCCTATAACGTGACAGTGGAGTGAAGGCAAAACGCCTCCACGTTTCTTATTATAGAAACTCCATCAAAGGAACATTACGTAAATTTTAATAATATTTTAAAATATAGAGTATTGTTTAATATCCAAGCCTTGTATTATTGAATTGTTGAAGTACAAATGACTTGAAATTTACATAATAAAGACAATAAAACCTTTGTGAGGAATTTTCTTTAATTATTAAAGCATGCAACCGCATACAGACGCGCCCTGAACAAATATAGAGCTGTGACACGGAAATATTGTAAAAGAAGGTGAACGTACGCTTAGCAAATAGAACCAATATTTTGAAAGTTCGTTTGAAAGAAATGAAGGAAGCACCTGGATGAGCACAAATGATGAGAGTTGTGGAAATGAAGAAGAAAAGGAGATGAGCATAAATTTAATTTAATTTTGAAATAAAATTTGAAAGCAATCTGGCATCTAGTATATAACCAGAAATAGAGACGAAATAAGGGCCATCCATCCCTGGCAACCCATCAGGCAAATGGGCCTTATATCAATTTTAAATATCAACTCGCGTTTGCGCAGAAATCACAAATTAGAAAGCTGAAATAGTACAGCGCCAACAACTGACCTGTGTGTACGTCCTCGTGTATTCCAAAAATATTCTGTATTTATTGTAATAAAGATAATATCTCTAACAATGAGGGGCTGTTCCATTCGGTGGTGTGGGAAAAACAGAAAATCATCTGATTAGTTTTTCCTGCTTCTCTTCGGTGACTCACCTTGATAACATTCTAGGCTACTTAACGAACAGTAATGATAAGATAGAAATTATGACCAAGCATTAACATACATTACTTAACCAGACCGAAAGCTTAGTAATCACTCTCTCCTCATCCCAGATTAATTGGTGCGCTGGACAATTTGCTAACCATAGGAAATGAGCACATGCGACATACTCCACATATTTTCCGACGCATCCCAAATTACTTATGGTTGATGCGCTTATATACGAACTAACGATGTCAATCCTTTCATATCGGTGAAAGAAGATACTTTGTACCAAAAAAATGTCGACTCTAAAAGTATTTCTAGATTAGAATTATTAGGTGCAAATGAAAATTTGAACGTTTTAATTTTTGGATGCACTCCACCGTAGTTTGGTTACATATTGGCCCTGCACTTACTAAAGCTTTTCGTTCCGCCTTAACCGGTGACTTAATCTTTTTACACTCAAACGGCAAGGAGACCTCTGCAGATTAATGCTCGTATTCCAGAACTCTACTCAATACTCAAGTCAGGATTTGAGCAGACTTGAGTATGATTTCAAGCACTGGAAATACGACCCTAATGGCAAGGCCTTAAGTGTGATTTTCAGTGCTCACTGCAATACTTAAGTCCTGACTTGAGTATTGAGTAGAGTTCTGGAATACGACACTAAGGGTCGTATTCTAGAACTCTACTCAATGCTCAAGTCAGGATTGCAATTGAAACACAAGCACTGGAAATACGACCCTAATGGCAGGGAGTTGAGTATGATTTCGAGTGCTTTAAACCATACTCAAATTCTGACTTGAGCATTGAGTAGAGTTCTAGAATACGACCCTAAGTATCTAGGGGCCTCGCCTTAAACGTACTTACTCAGAGTAAGTAGTTCAGGTTAACAACTAACCTTTTGGAATGTAAAACAGTTGTTTTACCTAACGTTGTACCTAATGCAGCTGTCTTCAACAGCCGACCAATGTCACTTCTGCCCGCAGATCCCAATGACCTTACCTCACTTAGTCCACCCCATTTCCTCATACGAAGACCCTTAACTGCGCCAGCCTGCTAGGACTCAACGGAAGCTGCTCATCATCGCCTGCTTCGCTACAATCGAATCGAATATTTTTAAAAGGGATGGTCGCAGGAGTAGGTTAAAATGCAGATACTTAGGACCTCTGACAATATACTCAGACTGATTTCACTCAAGTATCAAGAAGGACAATTTTGAAATGCTTAGTAGGATCGTGCGCATCTTTCCCGGTAAAAATGAGTTTCCGATAATAAAGTACACGTAAAGGATAATACGTACGATGACAGTAGCACATAATTGCTGTTGGAAATGCATATTTTCAAGGCCGGCCTTATCGATCGTCATATTCACGGATACTGGCAATGAAGTGCCAAACGAGAAAAGTATTGTAAAGCTCATTACAGTTAATAGTAAAGGTACATCCGAATATTATATCCAAAATTGTTGAACCAATGTTCAGTCAGAATTCTAAAGAATATTGTAATACGGTGAAAAATGTTGCACTACGACTGCAGACCTGAGCAAGCTCTATCGCTTACGTCTACCGTCAAGGGAAATAATCAAGTCGGCTCCAAAGCAGTTACGCAACAACTTTGTGCTGCTTGGGAAAGAACTTTAGTAAAAAATACATATTCACGATAAAAAAAATTTCACTTTTTTCATGAAAAAATACATAGTAAAAACAAAATTTTATATAAACTAAAGGTTAATATCCATTTCTTGCGTACTTGGATATTTATTGTTCCTTCTGTCTCTTGGATGACAAAAATCCATAGTAGTGAGTTTATACAGCGACCTGTTTAGTTCTAGGAGTTTGTTATCATATGTTTTGTTTGTTATGTTTCAAACAAATATTGTAAATGATAAAATGTGTCCAAATGTTAATTTCCAAAGATCAACCACAAGAGTTTTCTGATCATTGTTCTCAGGAGAATCTGCTTTACATTCGAAAAGTAGTAGAGTCTAATCAATTTCACGATTTCGCAACAACTTTGTGTTGTTGTGGTAAGAAATGATACTTTTCTAATGAAAAAAATGCGCAGTGTATAGAAAATATGGAAAATTACATTGTTACAATCTGTATAAGTGGAGTATTGAGTTTTCCGTGTGCTTCAAACTCACGTATTTCCGTACTAAAGAGTTATACCAAACTTCTCCAAAAAGGATTCAATTGCTGAGTCTATTGTAGAGAAATAGGCTTCTGTTACATAACTTTCGTAGATTTTTTTATCGTAAGCATAGTAGTTTACTATAATTGCCTCCATGGAAATCGCTGTAGGTGTGCCTTTGAATTCATTACCTTGATTCATTTCATTGAATTCATTTTTAGTAAATTTTTTTGCAGTACCATTTTTGGCAATCTCAAAAATGCGATTATCCGATATAAAAAGAACTCCTTCGTCCACAGACACTACATCGTTTGCGAGCCCAACGTAATTTGGATTTGCAGGTAAACCTTCGACTTTTTTAACTCCTCTTGCTGTTACTACATAAGGGTCTTTCCCAATTAAAAAGTAAAGATTGTTTGAATAATCAAGCATTATTTGGTCGACATTTGCTAAGTTTGTCTTAATTTTCTTATTACCATGATCAACAATTTTTAAGACCTTTTTATCTTTCGTAAGAACAAAAATTGCATCATTCCCTTTCACATTGGCAATACTAATTAGGTCTTCATTAAAATTGCCATATTTATTTGCTGTATTCTTTTCGTAGTTATATACATATATGCCACGTTTAGTTGCAAAGAAAGCTTGGTCAGTTTCATTATTTGTTGTTGTTACATCAGTGCCATCGTCTAATAATTTGGTGACTGTGCCGTTATTGAAAACATAGAGTCCTTTATAATCTTTACCGTTTGAAAGGTCGGCTTCCACAAAGAAAAAAAATAGCCCTCTATTAACAGTAGCTTGGCCACTCCTATGGTTGTTGATGATGTTAATAGGTACTACAATTCTGATAATGTCATGGTTCCCGGTGTAAACAATTTTGGTGAAATTGTTTGTGGCCGAGAGTATTGGAGCAATAAAAAGCATTAACACAAATAACCGCATCTTTTTACCTGAAAACAATGTAAAAATGAGTATAAAGAGAACAACGATTTGAAAGTATATACATGGTGCTACAAATTTAAATGATACTAGGAAATTAACTTTTCATACGTACTCGATCGAAATATATGGAACAACGAGGTTTATTTCCCGAGAAAAGATGGACCCTATAACAATAATTGCTTGGATTGTACATGAACATTAAAATGTTTCGATAATTTTGTTGGAACTTATAGTGTGTGTTGATTGTATTGCGCCTTATTAGACATATGTTTTTAACAAATGTGTTGATGATAGTGTGTTTCTTGATTTCATGAGGCAAAACAAAGTTATTCCTCCTTTTGAATCTGGTAATAATTCAGACCCCACCAATTTCCGTAGCCCGGTGGTACGACCCCAAGTTTGGGGTGCGCAGGAGTAGTTTTACACAAATTATTTGTTAACTCAGCAGCACAGTAATGAGATGAAAAAAAAAGGACCAGAGGCGGGGGACCTACTTATAGGCGAACCCCCCTCTGTGGAATTTGCATCTTTTCGAAACGGTGGTCATGGACGAGAGTAATACGACCTTTAGAAGGTCAAATCTCAACCATACATAAATATGTTGATATGAAGAACCGGTAATATAACTATTGGTTAACCGATCAATTTGTTATTTTACTAAAAAGACTTACTAGCACACAAAAAGAAAAATTTAGGGAGTCTCCCTGTATTAAAAATAGTGAGGGTACTTATTTGTTTTGGTTGTGTCAAATCAAACAAAACAGTGAATGAAGCAAAATTCTAGTTTTAATGTTTTATATTTGCAGTTTAAGTGAAAAACTGCTACACTCTCAATAAAAGATTTTTTTAAATCGAAATCAGATGTGTGCTCATTTTAACTGTAGTTTAACTTAACTTTGTTTTAACTCTGACCATATTAATGATACCCTGTCTAAGGTAGTTTATTGGTTTAATGCTAACAATTTATTGCTTAATGCCAAGAAGACAGAATGTGTTAAATTTAAAATCGACTAGTCCAAGCATAGAAATAAACGGAGAAAAGTCAGACCTTGTTAATAAAGCAATATTCTTGGGAGTGACCTTAGATAGTAAACTTCAATGGTTTCCACATATATCATCCCTGGCCAGCAGATTAAGCACCGCTGCATACGCAGTCCGCAGAATACGTGAGCTTACCGATGTTAGTACTGCTAGACTAGTTTACTTTAGTTACTTCCATAGTATAATGTCCTACGGGATTCTCACGTGGGGTAAAGCGGCAGATGTTCAAACCACATTTGTATTGCAAAAACGAGCGATTCGTTCTGTGTACCGTCTAGGCTCTCGGGTTTCTCTCAGAGAAAAGTTTAAGGAGACTGGTGTCATGACTGAGGCATCACAGTACATTTGCTCAAATATTTTATATGCCCGTAAAAATATACATAATTTCAATAAGAAGATATCCATAATATTAACCTTAGAGCTAAGTCCAAACTCATGGTACCACGATTTCGTTTAACCAAGGTAAACGACTCTTTTATGGGGAACTCTATACGTTTTTACAATAAGATTCCGGAGCATATATTAAATTTATCATTTCCTAAGTTTCAAAACTACATTAAAAATATTTTGATCGAAAAATCATATTATAAAATTGAAGACTACGTGTTAGATAAAGATGTATGGAAAGACGACATGGCTCCAGAATCCACACAAATTTGATTCAAAGTGTATTCCATAGCATTTATGCTTATTTAAAAAGCGCAATCCCTAGAGTTTCTTGCTCGTTCTTCTCAGGGAGGTCAGCGAGGTGAACGAGCAGTAGCTTAAATGTGACGTTTTCAAGTGTAAATTTATAATAATAAATAAATTTAATTTGGTTTCACTCGGGGTCGCTGTACAACCGATGCTGGTGTTGAGTTAATTAACATATATGAATTGAAAACTTGCTACGTACGAATTAACTGCGTTCCAGTAAAATAAAATAAAATTTTAACAAATCTAAATTTTATTTGTGACATGGAAAATTATGTATTTAAATTTGTAGCTTCTTTTCAATTTCACCCTGTATATTAATGCATGGGAAGACTAGCATGATGCTGTTGGTATATTCTGTGACCACTCCAAGACATTTGCGTGTATGCATCAATATATTCTGATCAGGAAGTTTTGCAATTATGATATTGCAAATTTGCCCGTAACTTCGACTTTCTTAAATCGTATTTGAGTGATAAGGTACAGAGAGGTATGAGATCATTTAAGTCTGCATGGGCGTCCCTCAAAGTGCAGTTTTAGGTTCATTTTTATTGTTACTTTGTATTAATGACTAGTCTCGTGAAGGGTATAATAGAAAATTAGAAGTATTGTTTTCTGATGGTACTTCTTTATTATGAAAAGTTAAAAGGCACCAATGTTCCTATAGCGATGTGAACAATGCTATATCTAAAGTTGTAGATTGGTTTGCACTTATAACCTATTCGTTAATGAGAAAAAAACGAATTATGTGAAATTTACATTACTTAATGTTAGACAGATGGCCACAAACATTATAGTTAGAAACGCAAAATTGAGCCTTGTAGAAACCGTTGTAATTTTAGCACTTACAAAATAACGTGAATGCTCCGTCCACCGCGCGAGTCTACAATGCACTGGCGGCTCTTAAAGACGTTTGAAATGTGACGGCTGTACTTCACAGCAAATGGAATATCACGCAAACAAAGTCGACATGTTTGCAACTACTTTTATTGTCCACCGCGGGAATAGAGTTTCGATTACCAGCATTGTTTCATTTTTAACAGTTTATGTAAACGGTTAAACCTTCCTTTTATACAGTCCAAGGTTCGTGTCTCGGGTGTATGACAATCGGTCAATAGCTCGAGTGTGATCAAAAGCATGCGATTATAACACACATCGCTCATTTGGTGCTACACTGACGCCATTGTACTTCTTGTAATGCTACAGGAAATTGATTTAAATTGATTTTTAACTTTTATTTCAAATATACGACGTATATAAATTTTAATTCATACAGACCTAAGATTTTGTCTTAGGTCTGTCCAGACAAACAGTCCTGTAGTTTTTCACGCCATTTTCGCAAATTTTCCGCGAATTTCGCCACTACCCGGGATTGTTTTTAATTTATTTTAAATATAGTAAAATGAATAGTAAAAAGAAAAAAACTATTGACATGATTCTAGTGTTAATCGATAAGTATTTAAATGCTCGTCACCTTTAAATATATTTTGTTTCTTATTACAATGAATATACAAAGTGGTTATGAGTTAAATCGTAAAACACTATGAAAATTTCTCAGAAGTATTCAGAGTACTCGGAAGTTAGCAAATAAAGTCGTATTACAATCATAACTGTAGTCTAAACAAAAGCTACTCAAGTGCTCTTATCGTTCATGTTATTTTTACCGTAGATTAATTGGATCTCGAGTTTGAAGTGTTTATATTACACGCGGCTTATACGTGTGGCGCACTATAAGTTTCCGGAATAAATAAGAAAAAAATACTATAAATGGTCAGAAATGAATTTATTGTTTCTCCAAATATTCTCTGTTTGCGTTAATGCACTTTTCCATACGAATGAACCAATTTTGAAAACAATTATGCCGTTGATCGCGTAACTGGTTCTTAATTTTTGGAAATAAATAAAAGTCACAAGGTGCCAGATCGGAACTGTACGCGGGATGGCTCATAAGATCAACGTTAGTCACCTTCGAAAATATAATTTGTCTGTCCGGCCGTGTGAGAACTGGCATTATCGTGGTGCAAGATGGTACGGCGTTTACGGTTATTTTTACGGAGTTTGTCAATAACTTCCGGCAAACAAATGGTCGTGCACCAATCACTATTCACGGTACAACGATTCTCCAAAGCAACATTAGCCACGTATCCAGTTTTATTAAAAAAAGAAGCAATCATCCGCTTAGAGACACTTTGCTCGCGCGCGACTTTGGTTGGTTTCGGCTCATCTCGAAAGACCTATACGCTCGATTGCTGCTTTGTTTTGGGATAGTAACTATAAATCCATGTTTCGTCACCTGCTACTATGTCCCACACCAAATTTGACGCCCCTTCGTTGAATCTGGTAAGCATGGCATGGCACCAAGTGACGCGATTCGTTTTTTGAGCCTCGGTCGGTGTGTGGGATTCACCGAGAGCACAGCTTTTTCACACCCAAATGTTTGTGTAATAGTGATTGTATTTGACTCATGCCTATGCCTAAACATACCCGAAACTCATGGTGTGTCACATGCCTGTCTGTTTTAATCATACGGCGCACAGCATCGATGTTTTTGTTGTTCACAACAGTGGACGAAATTTGTCACTGAGATTCACACGACCGCGAACAGTCATCTTGCATGGTGCTTCATCGCCAAAAGCAGTTTGAAGTCAGGCGAAGCTCCGCTGAGCTGTTAAATTACACTTAAAGTCGTAGAAAATCATACTACGAAAATTTTCACGAGTTAAATCCATGGTGATGTAGACAACCAATTTCTAAGATGACGTCACAATGTAAAAACAAGTGACAATCAGATGAAACAAACTGTATTCTACAGCCATAGAGTTCCATTTTCAAATGTTGTAATTACTTTTTAAATATTGTTTAAGTAAGTGGCCAGTTCCGGAAACTTATAGTGCGCCCTATGTAATGTAAACACATAAAAAAGCTATAAACGTCACAATGATATATGCGTCGCGCGCCCAAAGATTGAGTGGCTATGAAAACGACTAATGAAGTTTCACAAGGATCATCCTAGAAAGTTTGTTTATAGTTTACTTTAGCTACTTTGACAGTTTAATCGCATACTCAAAGACAAACAAAAAATGAAGTACAGCAATTTGTATGAAAACCAAGCGTGCCACATTTTTGTACCTATTATGACGTCACAAGAACTATTTAGTGATGGGAAACCTCCTTTCGCTCTAAATCGATTGATTGCACGGAACACGCGTAAATACGCGTATTCCATTCAATTAATTGATTCTAAATAGAATAATTTTTGTTGATGTAATTGTTGAATAAAAGTAGTCGTAATACTAATATAGTAGAAAAATACTAGAATAAGATATTAATGTCATTTATTAAAACTTGTTTTTAAAAATGTTGGTTAGTTAAAAAAATCAAGACTGAATTTTAATCGACTTCAAACATAAAAATTTTGAACATCTTTTTGTAATAGAAGATCTTATCGACTAACTTAAATAATGAAAACGCACGTCAATATATGAACTTGCGACTGCCTTAATTAATTTTACTAGATGGTTTTCTGTTGGTAATTGATCAAATTGATGAATGACAAGACAAATGAAAATGTTACTGCTGACAAAATATGGTAAAATCTTATTAATCAGAAGAGGTTTACTTAATGACACCCTCGTGTGACATACTCAACACTCAATATATTTATTGCATTCATGGTACATGTCTTAAAATTAAAATAATGCTACACACACATGTGAGCCCTTTATTAGGGATAACAATAAGAGCAGAGGTAGGCCGAGGTTTCAATTATTAATTAGAATTGTTATTTAACAAATAATAATACAAAATAAAAAATATGTCACATAATAAGAAATACGTCATATAATAAGCAGAATTATGTCACTTGAAAGTTTGAATTTAATAATATTAATTTTAATAAAAAATAATAATAATATTAATAAAATATGTAATCTATACAATAGCATAACTTTATAGTATATATAGGAAATGAAACTATTTTTCCGGATTTAAATCGCGTATATTTGGTGACCATTCCAATTTACGCTACACTGTTTTCTTTGTGAAATTAAAAATAAGATATTTAATTAAATAACTATTGTAACTATAGTGAAAAAATAGGGTCGTTTGCATCAATATTAGACATAACTGGTTGAAGACTGTACCACTTCAGTCAACCGTGACCATGGGACCTGTAAAGGGCCCGAAACGTCGGTTTGTTTGAAAAAACAAATATACGCGATTTAAATCCGGTTTTCCGGCAATCCGATTTAAAAGTTTCATTTCGTATGTGTAACAATCGCGAAAACCTAAGAACTCGATTTATAGTATATAATTAAGGTTTATTTATTACTCAAATTTATTACAATATTATTATTTTTATTTGTCATCAAAGTATTCATTTAAATTGTAATAGCATTTATTGATAAGATGTAATTTTAATTTATTTACAAACAGTGAATACTTTTCCTCGTTTTTAATAATGGGCGGGAGCTCTTTGAATATCCTCACCGACATCGAGTGGGGACTTGAACTGTGTATGTGTAGCTGAGATCATGTCAGCAGCAATCTATTGCTTGGTCTCAAAGTGTGTTGTTGAGGCATGTCGTCAATATTAGTATAAAAGTCAGGGTGTTGTTTAATAAATTTACAAATTTGCATGCATCTTTTCTGGATTGTAAATATTTCTCGTGCGTGCATACTATTTCCCCAAAGGATAATTCCGTAATTTAGGTGGGAATTAGTGTAGCATAATAAGCGACCATTGCAGTTATTAGGTCAGTCGTTTTCTTTATCTCCCTCAGTGCGTACGTGAAACTAGTAGTAGTGAGACTTTTTCTTAATTTTTTGTATGTGACATTTCCAGTTCACATGCGTGAACTGTATTACTCTATATTTAAAAAGCAAAGTGACCCTGTGTACTGTTTCTACAGGCGTATGTATAATATACTAAGTGTAGTCAGTAAATTTTTGTGATTTGTTTAATATTTCTCGGATATCTAACTCTGCAACTCTGCAAATTTGGATAGCATCTTAGGTGGGATAAACTAGACCACCTTGGACCTTGAAAGCAATGACTCATACGTACGTCCAACTCCAGGTTTTCGTAAATACAACGCACTGTTACATTATTCGCATTTTATTTATTTTTTGTATTGCTATTTGCTCACTATATTCGGACATTCGAGGTTATCGAAATTACAAAAGTTATCGAAATTACAGATACTACTGATAATAGGTACTACAAAACGGAAAAAAAAACGAAACGTTACTAAACGTTAGAACAAAAAGTTATAGAATATTTTTATAACATTGCTGAGGTTATAATAATTTTTGTCCCTTTTTTTCAAAATCGATCAGAATCAAGAACAGTGTTGCCTAACGTATCCATCACTAAATGTTAAATTTGGTCAAAAAATGTACAAGCGGCCGTACCATGAAACTGAATGCATTATACAAAACTGCATTCGCTCGATATTCATGGCGTATTAACAAAGGATCACAAATACATATATCGCACCAAGTGAAAGCCGCAATGTATTACAAAACATGAGGCACACACTCGCTTGCATTTATTTTATTGCGGAAGAGAAGGTGAATCTCTTTGCCTCACTCTTTGCAGAGAGTTCGCGTCTGGATGCCTTAGGGAACCTACCACCTACTTTACCTCAGGCTGGCTGCACTATGGTGCCAGTTCGCTTACGCCAAAAAGAGGTTCTGTACCGTTCCGTACTGTCTGCAACTCTCTTTCTGCTGTATATCAATTATATGTTAATTCCAGGCACCTTTGTGTATGCTGGTGACAGCACAGTTGTAGATAGGTACTTGACCAATGCAAGGGTCAGTGGAGAGGAAATCCAGACTTGTCGAGAATCCATGGTTAGCCGTTTAAATTTGACACTCCAGGCAGTCTCCGATTGGGGCAATGCCAATCTTGTTAAAATCGCTACCAAAACGCAGGCGTGTCTATTTTCCACAAAACGGAGTCCCTTTGAGCTGACTCCGACTTTTCGTGATATATCCATACCAATAGCCGACTGTCTCCAGCTACTTGGAATGGACCTGTCTTCCAATTTGAACTTCGGCAGATACATGGAATTGAAGGCCAAAAATGCAGCAAGGAAGCTTGGGATCCTTTCCAGGGTGAGGCGTTACTTTACACCGAGATAGTTGCTTCAGCTGTACCAAGCACAAGGCCGATCGTGTATGGAGTACTGCTGCCACCTTTGGGATGGCTCTGCTACATGTCACCTGGCCACTTTGGATTCAATTGAAAACCGTGCCAAGAGGCTTATAGGTGACTCGGAATTAGTAGAGTCGAAGCTGCAGAGCCTTGAACACCGCCGTAAAGTTGCCTGCTTATCGGTAATTTACAAGATATATCACGGAGAGTATGCTATGGAATTACACGACTTAATTCCGCCTTCCCCTTTCCATCACCGGGGGACTAGGCGTAGGGTTGGGTTCCACCCCTATGTTGTGGATATTCCAAAGATTCGCACGAAGCGTTACGCTTCCACATTTATATGGCGAACGACTATGGAGTGCAATTCCCTGCCTGTAGACTTGTTCCCTGAACGTTATAACTTGGGTCTTTTCAAGGCGAAAGTGAAGAGGCATTATTTAGGTGTGCATGCTCCATCGTCGACCTCATCGTCACTTTCCATAAGGTGAGATAGAGGTGAAATGCGCAATTATATTTTACAAAAAAAAAATTGTTTTCTCGAAATTCATACGAAATTAAAATAATTGTTTTTAATACAGTTGCTCAAAACGTGGTATTTTTCGCACTACAAATCGTGCGGAAAGTTGGATTTCTCGCACTAGTGCTTTTTACTTTTCCAGTTTTTTTTAAATTTACTGGTGTTTTAAGTCTTAAACATAGAACAAGAGTCATTTGCCTGTCAGGTATAAAAAAAAAAAAAAAAAAAAAAAAC
>NW_020653757.1:1013558-1036353 GCF_003589595.1 Hyposmocoma kahamanoa
AAAAAAAAAAAAAAAAAAAAAAACTAAAGAGATTGTATATTTATTTCATATTTACATATGTGCTTTGTGACGTAAGTCATTCGTCATTACTATACTATATCTATGGAGAGACCGCATTTTTACACCTATGAAGTAAATGCTCCTTAGTAGCGATTATGTAGAAAATAAAGTAAAATAAAATAGTAATTTTAATGTGGCTGAATACTGGCAACAGAAAAAAGTCGGCCAAAAAAAATACTAATTTTTTTCATCGTTTACATTCCCGCCTTTTTCATAAATACTGTTTTATTTTACTTTCAATGTAGGTTTTTCGCAAATGTATTAAAAAACGTTGTTTGATACACATGCGAAATTGTCATTTTCACTTGTCTCGAGTCTTGACCCTCGCCTCTGGCTCGGGCCAAGATGCCTCGAGACTCGTGAATAATGATTAACTTTCCGCACTTGTATCAAAAATAACTATTTTAAAATAAATTATGCATGTTCTGATTACAAAATCGTCGTAAAAAACGTCCCTGTTTACTAGTTTGCCCACAATTATGGTGCTTTTGCAGTTTATATGGCACAATTATGCATTTTTCGCGTTTTCGACTGGTGTTTATCTACGTAAACGGTCGAGCGCGTTCTGAAGTGTAGCAGCGGCAAGTAAGTGCATTTCACTTACTTCGGGCACGCGAAGTACGTACACTTGCGGCGTCTATCTAGATATTTGTCTGTGGGCATACTGCATTTTGTTTTGGAGTAATATTAATTTAATCTTTGTCCTGCAAAAACGTGTTACGGCAATTTATAATCTGGGTCCCGGTGTGTCTCTGAGAGACAAAATTAAAGAAATTAACCACACTAGGGTCACGATACATTTATGAAAAATTTATTTATGTTTAGAAGAATAGTATTTCTTTTATGAAGAATGGTGGCAGACTTTATAGTACTGCGAGGAATAAAAATAAACTGGCCGTTCTTGACTTGAAAATTTGCCATTCACGAGGTTTAAACGTATAGTGAAAGAAAAACTTCATACTAATGGTCATTGTCCAGCTTCTGCTTACATGAATGAGAAACATCAGTGACAGTGACTCATTTAGCTCTGCGAGGTTATCTCGATCTATGATATTTCAAATAAATATTGTAAATGATAAATGTGTACAAATGTTTATTTACAACGATCAACCCCTTGGATTTCTTGCTCATTCTTCTCAGGGGAATCTGTTACACGAATGAGCAGAAGAGTTTAATCAATCTTTGTGTTGCTGTGGTAAGAACTTTAGTGAAAATTTCATGAAAAAAATGCGCAGTCTAAAGAAAATTTGTAAAATTTTGTTACATTGTTACATTCTGTATAAGTGAAGTATTGGGTCTTCTGTACTCTTTGAACTCACTTATTTTCGTACGAAGGAGTTGAAACTCAACTTATCAAAAAAGGATTTCAGTCCAGAGAGTAAGGCAGAGAGAATGGCTTCTGCAACATTATTTTCATAGATTTTCTTATCATAAGCATAGTAGTTTATTACCAGTGCCTCCACGGAAATCGCTGTAGGCGTGCCTTTGAATTCATGTCCAGTAAATTCTTGCGCAGTACAATTTGGGCTAATCCCAAAAATGCGATTATCCGATACAAAAAGAACTCCTTCGTCCAGAGCTGCCATATGTTTCGCGAGTCCCACGTAATTTGGATTTGCAGGTAAACCTTGAACTTTTTTAACTCCACTCGCTGTTACTACGTAAGGGTCTTTCCCAATTAGAAAGTAAAGATTGTTTGAATAATCAAGCATTATTTGATCGACATTTGTATAGTCTGTCTTAATTTTCTTATTACCATGATCAATAATTTTAAAGACTTTTTTATCTTTCGTAAGAACAAAAATTGCATCATTTCCTTTCTCGTTGGCAATACCAATTAGTTCTTCGTCAAAATTGCCATATTTATCTGCTGTATTCTTTTCGTAGTTATAGACATATATACCACGTTTAGTTGCAAAGAAAGCTTGGTCAGTTTCGTCTTTTGTTGTTGTTACATCAGTGCCATCGTCTAATAATTTGGTGACTGTGCCGTTATTGGAAACATAGAGTCCTTTATAATCTTTGCCGTTTGAAATGTCGGCTTCCACAAAGAAAAAAGTGAGTCCTCTGTCAACAGTAACTTCGCCCTTGCTATGGTCATTGATGTTGTTAACAGGTACTACAATTCTGATAATATCATGGTTCCCGGAGTAAACAGCTTTGGTGAATTTGTTTGGGGCCGAGAGTATCGGAGCAATTAAAAGAATTATAACAAATAACCGCATCTTTTACCTGAAAACAAAGTAAAAACCTGTATGTAAAGAGATATATTTTATATTATTTCTCAAAAGTGCCATAACATAGTCTGTGTGGCAGTAATAATACAATGCCAAAGAGGGTATCGATTTGAAAGTTGTATACATAAATATGTCAAGGTGCTAAAAATTTAAATGTTGCTATTAGAAAATTAACTTTTCATACGTACTCGATGGAAATGTATGGTACAAGCAATTTTACTTCGCGAGTAAAGAGGGATCCCGTAAAACTAATTGCTTAGATTTAGTATAATGAACATACATTATTATATGGGTTGGTTAAAATGAGTTTTGATATTTTTTTTGGGATTTATAGTGTGCGTCGATTGTATTTGAACCTTACGGAGTATGTGATTTAACAAATGTGTTGATGATGGTGTGTTTCTTGACCTCATGAAACAAAACAAAGTTATTCCTCTTTTAAAATCTGGTAGCAATTTAGACCCTCACCAATTTTACACCTGTTCTAATACTACCAACTCTCAATAAAATATTTGAAAAAAATATTCTAGGAAATGAAACTATTTTTCCGGATTTAAATCGCGTATATTTGTTTTTTCAAACAAACCGACGTTTCGGGCCCTTTAGGCACAGGCCTGTAAAGAAGTCAACCGTGACCATGGGACCTGAAACGGGCCCGAAACGTCAGTTTGTTTGAAAAAACAAATATACGCGATTTAAATCCGGAAAAATAGTTTCATTTCCTATGTGTAACAATCGCGAAAACCTAAGAACTCGAAAAATATTCTAAATCAGACGTGTGTACATTTTTACAGTAATTAAGTTATTACTTATTGTCTCCTAAACAATTTGGTTTCACTCGGGGTCGCTATACAACCGATGCTGGTGTTGAGCTATTGAAACATATTGATGCACGAGAAGACTCACATGATGCTGTTGGTATGTTGTGTGACCTGTCCACAAGACATTTGATTGTATGCACAAAGATGGTCTAGTCAAGAAGTGTCGCCTTTACGGTGTGGCGGGCCTTGACCTCGACTTTCTTAAATCGTATTTTAGTGATACAAAAGGTAGATGTCAACGGTACGAGATCATCAAAATGTGTAATTGCTATAGGCGACTCTGAAGGCGCAATTTTAAGTCCATTTTTATTCTTAGTTTATATTAAAGACTTAGCCTCGTAATTTTTTCATTTTCACCAGGTAGGTTATAGGTAACTATAGATGCTAAATATTGCAATGTGGTCCATACATAAGTAAGTTATCGAGACGGCTTAGCTTTGCAGTGTATGCGATTTAAAAAAAACGTAAGCCTTCAGACATAGAAACCACTAAATAGACTAGTTTACTTACGCTACTATCACAGTTTAATGGCATACTATGTTCTGCTTTTAAGTAATGCCGCGAACATGAATAGAATCTTTGTCCTGCAAAAACGCGTGGTTAGGGCAATTTGTAAATATGTCTCTGAAAGACAAGTTTAAAGAAATTAAGATTCTTACACTTATTTATAATAAATTTTTCCATGTACACGACACAAGGGAACTGTCGGTGTACGAAGTGAAAAGAAAAGTAAAGCAAGAATGATTAAACATGACCTATAATGACTCCGAAACAATGCTGATATCTAAAAAGTGATATAGACGCTTAACTAACAATGAAAATTCGAAAACGCACGCACACACACACACACACACATACACCCACACCTACGTATTACATGTTAATAAAATATTTATTCTCATGTCAGTTGTTGCACTTATAACATTTCATATTACTTTTACTTTATTAATTGTAGTATATTAATTCTTTATAGTTTATTATTATCTTACGACTTTGTACTAAAAGAGATGCTGTAATTTATGTAGGTATTAATACTCGTCCGCTGCCATAAACGTCTTGCGTGATAACCATGATACAGGCGTGGCCAATTGTGGTTATCAGAGTGTATCAAATAATCTTAATAAAAGTATTTTTTTACTATTTTTTTTCAGTATTAAATTTTTTTTCAATAGTTGGAGAGGCACCTTAAGAATTTTTTTAAATTTTAATTATAATTAAAAATGTAATTTTCCACTTTAATTTGTCAATTATAATTTCATAACCCATATCACAAAGGCGCTCTTTTTAGTTCTGAACCAAAGTTCTATTATTGTCTATGGTACGTACATACCTACTCGCTACAGAACTGAAAAAATTCATTGAAGTTCTGTACACAGGACTATAACGAAGGACGTCGTATTTTTACTAATTTAAAAGAGTCTCCATAAACGGTGAAACTATTAAAATACAAATTATTTTATTATATAATATGTCAACCTATTTATTTAGTTTTACGTCTGAGTGTTTTGATTATGTTTTGTTTTTCTTGTTTTGCGTCATTTGTGGTAACAAACAATTTCTTTCTTTCTATGTAAAAGTTAAACACAAAAGTAGTAAGTGAGGTACTTGGCCAATCACGGACGCTTCACTATCTCTTTGGTTTTTACTTTTCTTAGGTTTTTGGCATTTCTTTGAGGTTGTCGTGGATTGACATCAATTCATAATCTTTAAATATTAGTTGTGTTTTAAACATGGTACTCGACTTAAAGAACCCTCATAAAATAGGTACTATTATCTTACCGTCCGCTCTATAAATTATTATTATTTTAATATTCTACCTTAATTCTATAACACTTACTTAAATTTCTTTAATTTGTGTGCAGGGAATGCTTCATTCAGTTGTCCTATGTTATTTATTTTGGTTGGTAAGCCGTGACTTTGGGACTAGTAAAGTACTCTTGTACACCAAAACCATTGAAAAAATCTACCTTGTAGTTGTAAGTAGTCTATCAAAAATATAAGCTAGAGAAATCCCTATGCACATTCTTTCGAATTGATTCTACCGAGAGTCGAACTTCGTTTCAAGGTTGTCAAAATATAAAGTTACGTATTAAATTATTATTTACCTATTTTAAACACGGACAACGTATGAACTGATTAGTACCTACTTACCGATCTCGGACACTAGTTTCTTTCTTGGAGATAATTAAGTAAATGAAATCAATATAAATGTATATTAACCTTGTACTATCTATAACTATTTACTATGCTGACGTTAGGTGTTTGTGAGTTTGTTTCTCTTTTGAGAAGCATTGTGAGACAGGCAGGTTTTAGCGTAAAAAAGAACTTAAAAAACATTTTACAAAACAATTAAATTTCATCGGTTTATTTTGTCAATTCATTGTAATTTTTCAAATAAATGCACATATTTGTTTCTTCAAATAAATCAACGTGTCCCGAAGCGTAGGGTTGACACATTATTATTTTAGTTGTAACATCGTCACGTCGTAAACATAATTTGAACAAATTAGGGGTATTGAAAGAATGAGAAAGAGATTTTACTGTATTGAAACAGTATTGTTGTGCTATACTGAAATTACACATAGTGCTTATTGATTTTTTGTACCAGTATCTTGGACTGATATCTTGATTGAAATAGAAATGAAATGCTGGACAATTTTGAATTTGAGGCACTCTTGTTCGTCTACCGCAAACACGACAATAAACATGTATCTATTTGACGTCATTTTTGAAACACCGAGTGACCGCTTCCAATTTTTTATCAATTTTTTTATAATACGTGACGGGACGAACAAGACGTGCATCTGGTGGAAGCAACACACCTATCCATAACAGTTACAGTGCCACCCAGAGCTTTAAATCGACAAGATTAAAATCTTTGCGATTTAAAGTCAGATCCTTAACTTTCCGAACCGGAACGCAGTAATGCTCACATTCATGCTTGGCAGCAGAAATAGGTAAGGTGGCACTACTTCCCTGGACAAAACCTTACTTATTTCAGACGCCAAACAGTAATGTGAGAATTAGTACGTTGTGGTTTTGAAGGGTAAGGTTCCTGGTGCAATTACAGACACTTGGGACTTGTCAGCTTATGTCTCAGGTTGACGGGTGCAGCGGCAGTGCCCCTCAGAATTTTGCGGCACTGTAATTTATGGACAGGCGCACGACTTGTTCGTCCCGTTACTTGGTTTCATAAAATAGAAAAAGATTGCATTTACTCAACTAACCAGTCGATTAAATGCAATCTTTTTCTATTTTTCTTCTAATTTGTTGAGGTTTTAACTTAGGGTATTAAAATAATTCAGTAGACGAATTAGCGGAAAACAGTTAGTTTGTTCTATGAATTGTAAACAAAACTATTAACAAAAGATCATGAACTTTTCCGCACAAATACTAAATATTATTGTTGAAAGATAAGAAACCATATTAAATATACACAGTTGGATGCCACACAAGGTGGTACCTAATATTAAGTATCGACAGGCGTTTTCAATTAGTTTGTCATTTAGTATTGTAAGATTGAACTGATGTCGTATAGGTAACTTTTCAATAACAATAACTGAGCTGTGACTTACTCATTTAGCATTCCATAGATTTGAGATAAGTGCGCATTTGACCTTCATCTCACCTGATGGAAATTGATCGACGATGGAATAACTCTGTAGACAGCGAATTACACTCCATAGCCGTTCGCCATATAAATATGACAGCGAAAAGCTTCGTCCGAAATGTAGAAACATGCACAACGTAGTGGTGGAATCTACGTCTAATCCGCCGGTGTGGTGGGAAGGCGAAGACGGAATTAAATCATGCAAGTCCATCGCGCACTCTCCTTGATTTATCCTGTAGAACACCGATGAGCAGGCAATTTTACGGCGGTGCTTAAGGTTCTACTAATTCCGAGTCAATTATAAACCTCTTGGTAGGTATACTTTTCTACTGATTCTAAGGTGGCCTGTTGGTATTTATAAGAACCACGCGCCATGGGTGGTAGCTGTATACTCCATACACGATCGGACTAATGCTTGGTACATCTGCAGCAACTGTCTCGGTGTGATGAGCAACTATACAACAGTGTTTAAAACGAACTGGTGCTTTGCCAGCAGCCCCAAAGAACGTTCTCGTTTCAATGCTAGTTTTCAAGAGAAGTTCAAGTATTACCTAACAGATACCTACTACCCTTGGCCAACGTCGATATCCTACTATCTAGATTTTCCTTCTCACCACTATCTCTATCAAAAGGCTCTTGACTTGTTCAGCCATCATGACCTCGTTCATTCAAGAGGTGGTGGTTTATTCCAACCTTTCCAATAGACTGTCTTAAACAATATCATACCATACCATACCATACACTAGAAGAATGTCAGACAAGGTACAACTCTCTTCCAATTTAGTAAATCATATTTTATGTACGTATACACCGGATATCTACTTAGGCAACAATACCTATATAGTAATCATTATTATGAGATTAACAACCTAAGACGCCTGACAAATGTACGTGAGCTAATAATACAGTAACTGGACACACTCGTCGAATTTAATCAGGCTACTAATCACGAGTAGCCCTAAAAGTTAAAAAGTAAAAAGTTAAACCCAATTTCGTGTTTTTCTATTTATTAATGTTGGGTATTTTTATATTGCCGTAATAGTTTTGTTTATTTAAACAGTGTTATTGTATTTAAATATTTGTGAAAAGGTTGTTACTTCATGTCTTAGCTAAAAGTTATGTATCCAGTGCTTGAAAAAGAAGAAAGAATAACTTTGCAAGGCGGTTTTCGTTCAGCAATATCGTTGCCGTTTGGCATTTGTTGTAGGCGGTGGGTTGAAATTAAATGTTACACAAGTATAGGTAATTAAACAAAAATCGAAAATAAATATTTGCATTATTTTATCATGAATAGATAAAAATGGTACACGAGTGAAGTGTTTTAGTGCATCTGAAATTTACAGTTTCGCTCTAGCAACGTGAAAAACGTAAGTTGTTAAGTGGCACTTTTTAAAGCAATAATTTACGTGTACATTTGCGTACAGGTTTTATGTTTTTGAATTTGGAAATTAGTTTTATTGATCTCTTACTTTAATTATGCCAGAAAAATACAAATTGACAGCAAAAAACTTTATTTAACGTTTAAAATACCTATGCTATAGTTATATATATTTTCCTCCTTTGTTTTCCTTTTAACACTATAATAAAAAACTAATAATAGTCCGATTCTGCGTATAGAAATGTATCCTAAACTACACTAGAATCTTATTGTATTTGACCGGCTTATAAAAAAGAAAGTTCGCTAACCGACGTAATATCTTGTCACAATTATATTTATTAAATATATTTTGATGTCATTTCTATTTACTCTCTCTACGTTATTATGACTGTAGGTCCCATTTCAATTTGATTATAATTTTCAAGGATATTGCAAATAAACAGTATAGTTATGTTAATCTAACACAGCTGGGTATGCATAGGTCTTTTAAATAGAGGTGGTTGACAACGTAACATACTGTTTTTGTCCAATATGATACGGTATGGTGTAATGTGTTGGTTGATAAGCTCTTACTCAGTTTTCTACAGAATACACTACAGTGGGTGTGCCCATGAGTTCCAACAACTCATTCCATCTTTCCCTTTTTGCCATTAGACATCCTGACATGGCAGGATTTCCTTACTTGGTCGTTATTTCCTTCCGGCGTACTAAGTACTTTTTATCATCTTTTATTATTTGTGCTGCCCTGGAAAGGTATTCCCTGCCTGTAACTGTGTTTCAGCACATCTTTGAGGTGCAACTGAATTAGGATCTTTTAGGCTAGATCGTTTCATCGTAGACCCTATCTTTGTTCCACAGTAGTAGTGGATAAGAGCAAGTCCATTTGCTTTTAAAAATATCCACACTTTATGATCAGACTTCACAAAACCAGTACTAACCTGGATTCAATAATTGTAAAATAATTTGTTGAAGAAATCTGTGATTCCGACTATGTGACTGAAATTGCTCGGTATTAAAGTTTGGGTAGTAGGCCAGTGGGAGAACAGTTGTTTTCCAATTAAGAAGTTAATGGTTTGAATCCCAGAAGGGGTATCTATGATTTTAAGTTCATACATCTTGATACTTGGTATAACGGACTGGTGTCCACAGTTCAATACTTTGCATGTGGTGTGTGCAGAGTCCTACTCATGCCTCCCGACCCTCGTCCAGGTTCTCAGCAACCTCCTTGGTTTGCTGAAGATTTCGGTGAGCTACCTCTGCACTCCAAGGTACTTCGCCTTGTAGTTGGCCACATAGGACAGGAGTTAGGGTGCGAAGCGCGTGCATTTTAAGTTTGATTGGTTTTCGAGATAAACTGGCATTGAATATTGCGAGCACTTCCCTAGTCCGTATACAAACCGTAAGGGTTGTCCATGTGTTATTGTGAGAAGATTTTATAGCTTTGTGTATACTTGTTCTTGACCGTTGTTAGGGGAGGGACAGTGTGGGTTCTGGTTGTACAGCGTACGTCTCAGGAGCAGGTGAACTAGCCAGAAAAAGGTAGGCCTTTTTTCAGTGAAGGAAAACGGTTAACTAAGTGTATGCACCTATGCAATATTGGCGTAGTAAACTACACATAAGTAATGGGTACACAAAGAGTGACTCAGCTCTGTCATGATATATTCCATACCAACTAAGCCTATTTGCATCACAAACTAAGACTTACATAAGCGTAATCTTTTAAAAAACACATCTTAAAATTTCTTAATCAAATTGCAAAACTTTGATACGGTTAACACTGGGCTCTAGATGAGATCACAGGTTCGATTCGTGTTAGGCTCAATATGGGAAACTTATCTAAATTAATTCTGGTGTGAGCATTTTGGGTAGTGCCCTGGAATGAACACCGTTGCTCTTTTGTTTACACTGCAGTGTAGGTCTGGTTTTTCTAGCATATTGATGTTATAGATACCTGTAGATACCTATCAATATTATATTCTACAACTCTACAACCATATTAGTTTCCGACTAGAAAAGAAGTTCAATACCTAAGTAACAATTTAAACAAGACTTTTTTGTGAAAATGTACAGATGTTTCTGCTATAGGCCATCTGTTCTCAAATATAAATTAATGATTGCTAATATTTTCTTTCAAATATAGAGTTGTATAATTTCAATATTATTTTTAAAAAATGTGTTTGCATTGCAGAATTTCTACAGTAAAAAAACTGTAAACCATGCCAATGCTAAAACATTCCGTATGCAAGGTAAAAAATATGAATAATCCTAAGTATATAAACTAGCATGTGTCATTGTTTATTCTATACTATAATGTTGATTTTGTTATATAAATGTGAGTTTTATTGTTTGTTTCCACTTTCCACTTGATCATTCCAAAGAATTGCCAAGAAATACGTAGACTACTGAATATGATGACGTGGATAGGAACTTTTGAGGATTATGCTTTTTATCTATTTTTTGCACAACGCTAACCGAGTAAAAGGTTGACGAGTTACTCCTGGACCTTCATATAGAGGCACTATCATGTTAAGAAATCAATGTCACTAGCCAATATTTTATATTTACCGTGATATTAGCCAGTGGTAGGAAATAGCCAGTTACAATTATTTATTGTGTTACACGTGATTTTAAAGCCATAGGATTGGCCAATTTGAAATTCGTGCTGCATTTCTCGTGATTTTGAAGTTATCTAATTGATTAGTCTGTTACTCCTTAATACGCTAGGAACTTGGTAGTTTGATGTTGAAATTGTT
Organism: Hyposmocoma kahamanoa; assembly: GCF_003589595.1. Lineage (NCBI taxonomy): Eukaryota > Metazoa > Arthropoda > Insecta > Lepidoptera > Cosmopterigidae > Hyposmocoma > Hyposmocoma kahamanoa. Next base: position 1,024,418 of record NW_020653757.1, read on the forward strand.
AGTAGATGTGTAGATATAACTTTATACTGCCCTCGGAACTAAAAAAGGCACAACTGCTGTATAAAGTACGCACAGTTGTGCCTTTTTTCGTTACCAAGGCACCATACAAGTATTAAGAATTCTATAATTTTTCTTAAGATCGTGGTTTTTCAGAATATGTATAAATTTTATCGTCTTGTAAATTGAATTATGTTGGGTTTTTAAGGTAAAATGTGACGAGGTTTTAACTGACTTCAAAAAAGGAGGAGGTCCTTAATTCGACTGTATCTTTTTTTTGTATGCATGTTACGCGATAACTCCGGTATTTGTGAACCGATTTTCATGATTCTTTTTTGTTTGAAAGAGCGTACCTCCACCGTGGTCCCATTTCATTTCGAAGAAAATCATCCACCTCTAAGGTTGGCTGATCAGGCATGAACATTCATTTTTATAAATAGCGCCTGAATTTTACTTAAAGAGCAATTATTTTAATGGTTGGTTTTGCTATTCTCCAATTCAAGACGTTTTTCTCTCAATGTACTTTGAGTAGTGAGAACCGATTTTTATTATCTCCTGTGTCAAGTCCCGTATAGTGGCGAACCAGGGGTACCAGTATATTTCAATAAAACTTAGCAAATAAACGTAATTTCACGTACTTTTGAGGTCGGTTTTTTTTAGTACTCTGTGCTGAGATTATATTATTGAGCTAGTGTAATTTTGAAACTATGTAACTTAACTCGAAGCTGATTAACTACAACCTTGGACATTTGTTCCTAAACTCTAGCCTACATACGATATATAATAAATGTGAACCAACAAAATATGTATATGATAATTAGGGTTTTCACCTTTTAGAGTTTTTTACCAAAATGTCAATGTTTTTCCCCGAAATTTGATTACGCTATTAATAATACTAATCTTGAAGTAATATCTGTGATGAATGTTGTTGAATACAAGTTTCAAATCACTAGTAAGTGATTTTAAACTAACATAAATATGTGTGTCATCCCCCCACGATATTTTGAATTGAAGGGAGAGATTGCAAACATTTCTGTTTCGAGTAGTATAAACTACTAGTTCAGAATCGGAAATTCATGTTAGATGAGAACATGTACAAATAATATAAAATAAAATCTAGCTGCAAATATTAATAAGATTCAAAACCTTTATTACTTTATTTATAAATCCTATTACCTATGTAAATTCCATTATACAGTAAGCATTGATAAAAGTGTTCTTTCCACCTGCCATCATTGGTTGCCTAGCAAAGTTTTGTTTTTGATCATTCTATGTATATCGAATTTGACTAGAATATGGGTCATGTCTACTGAACATCGAGTATATAACCAGAAATAGAGACGAAATAAGGGCCATCCATCACTGGCAAATCATCAGGTAAATGGGCCTTATGTCACTTTTAAATATCAACTCTCGTTTGCACTGAAATCACAAATTAGAAAATTGGAATAGTACAGCGCCAACAACTGGCCTGTGTGTACGTCTTCGTATATTCCTAAAATACACTGTATTTATTTTAATAAAGATAATATCTCTAACAATGGAGGCTGTTCCATTCGGTGGTGTGGGAAAAACAGCAAAACATCTAATTACAAAACAAACGGAATCACATTTCATCGGTAATTAAATATGTAATTTTGCAATTTTCGTCCATTATAGCAAAGCTCAAGTTAAACTGGTCGATTTGAAGTGACGACACCCGTCAATTGTTTTGAATTCGGGCTGGCCAATCGGAGCGCAGTTGTCACAGTAAAGTAAAGATTTGGCAGAATAGTTTTCAAACAAATTAAATGACATTTCGTCTCTATTTCTGGTTATATACTCGATGCTACCGAATGTTATTGAGTTTAGAATTTGAATAGAGACTGGGTGCAAGCGCGAAAGTGGAGAAAGCCACATTTTTTTTTGTACAATAATACTTCAAATGATACTAAAATACATAAAGATTTCATATTTGGATACTATTTTCAAGTATAAGGCTGCTAACAGATTGACTGCATGAAGTTGAGCGAGCTCGCACAGGGACCATCTAAGTCAGGTCCTAACCTCGGATCCGCACGTTTGCACGTACTTCATCCAGTCCTCTGTAAAGCTAGTGCCTGAGGTGAGCCGCCCCGGGTGCACGTACAGCACCCTCCCTATTTTCCAGATAGGTACCGGAGCCGTAGGCACGCTCACATCCCGACGCCGTCTCTCCAGTTCCCAAATTCCTACGCGGCCCGAGGGACCGGAAGATGCAAACATGCAGTGTATCTGTTACTGTCTAGTAGCAGTAGAGGTCCTTACGAAACAGTTCGTCCAGGGTAGTACTGCCATCTTGCCCATTTCTGCCGCCAAGCAGTAATGTCAGCATTATTGTGTTCCGTTTTCGAAGGGTAAGCGTGCTGGTGAAATTACAGGCACATGGGACTTGTCAACTTATGTTTCAATGTGACGGTTGCAGTGGTAGTGCCTCTCTTAAAGCTCTGAGGACACTGCAACTGTTATGGACAGGCATATAGCTTACCATTAGGCGCACGACTTGTTCGTCCCGTCACTTGATATTAGGGATTGCCACGAATATTCGGCTACTATCTGGTATTCGGCTTATTCGGCCACTTTTTTAATATTCGGTATTCGGCCGAATACCGAATACCTAATAATGAAAAAAGCACATGTTATTCAAAACGTATCATGTGTTTAATCACAATATATTGCTTTAATAATCAATCAGTGGCAGGTTGTGGTGAATGAAAATAATAAAAAAATAAGAAAAAGCCTTAATATACACGAGCAGCTGCAGCACATTCTTTTTCATGTCATTAATAGTTTTTTATTATTTTGAATTTGTATTCCTTTTTATTAAATGTGGATTACACCACTTTTGCACTGATAGCCCCAATGAATGTCCAAGAATTAAACTTCGTTTTTATAAGATCGCACGCTAAAACGATTTATGACAATTTCTAATAAAGATTTGTTATGTATCTTATTAGGATTTGTTATGTAAACTTCAGTTCATCTGTACCTCAACGATTCTGTAACACTAGACTTAAATATTAAACAATACTATCTATTTAAAAATATTTTTGAAATTTAGTTCCTTCGTAAGTGTTTATATAATAAAAATATAGTAGTATTTTGCATTCACTTTATCTGTTACTTTATGTGTTAGAATATTTCACTAGAGAAATTGAGTTTCGTGTGTGTGTGTGACAGTGTTCTTTGTAGATGGGTGTTAGTTTTTTTTAATACCTAACCTTCAGGACCTGTGCCTCTACTATGAGATTATAGTGACAAATATCGCTAGCGACCGCGTAAACTGTTTGTACACAAAATTTTGTTTCTTCTTGTGACCGCTAGAGGCGCTGTATAATTTGCCATACAAAATTGTGACGTAATTTACGCGGTCGCTAGCGCCAATTGCACAATAAACTCTTGGTAGAGGTACTGTAGAGGTCCCGTAACGTTGGTTTGTTTGAAAAGCTAATGTATTGTGCTTTCGATCCGAAAAATAGTTTAATTTCCTGTTTGTAGACGGGTTTACATACTGCACACGGTTTGCATTCGTTTCGAATCAGAATGACGGTTTAAAATGTCACGGGGATCGTTTTATCTAAGTGTACAAGCGGTAGACGTATAGGACTTAGTGCACAGGTGACTTCCGAAGAGGGTCCGAGTTTTCTGGATTTGTGTAGTCTCGGATTCGAAGCGCGAGAATGTAAGAACTCGATATTTAAATTAACTCTATTCGGTAACAAAAGAAAGTGCTAGCGTAAATAACAGTCCGATGCAATACGCAGGAGTGGGGGTGGGAGTAGTTGGTAAGGACGCTTGCACGTTTGACCTTGCTGCCTTACCACCGAATACAGATATAAAAACTGTTAGATAGTACAACAAAAACTTAAACGTTTATTTTTGGTAAATTTATTTTGTTTTGTGAAAAGTCATTATAGTAGCAGTAACGTGAGCAGTACTGCGTTTCGGTTTCGAAAGAGTTTTATTTTTATTTTTTTATCTTATGTAGGTAGTAAACGAGCATACCGCCCGCCTAGTGGAAAGTGATCACCGTCGCCTATGAACGCCTGCAGCACCAGAGGTGTCACGAGCGCGTTGCCAACCCTTTATGACCCTTCTCAAACCCCTTTTGAAGGATTCACCAAACCTCAACAGGGAGTTCATTCCACAACCGAATTGTACGTGGGAGAAAGCTCCTCTGAAACCGCACAGTACGAGATGGACTCGTTTCCAGAGTGTGAGGATGGACTCTCTGCAGGTGGCGAGCGGTGCGCTGATGAAATGGTGTTGTTGGCATCATGTCAAACAGTTCTTCAGAACATTGGCCATTGGTGTTGGTAAAATTGCATAAGGGACTTTCCAACTTATGTCTCAGGGTGACGGATATCTATGGCAGTGCCTCTCAGATCTTAGTGATTTAAAGCACTGAGTTCTACTGCCACTGTTATGGACAGGCGTGTCACTTACCACCAGGTGCGCGAATTGTTCGTCCCGTCACTTGATCTCATAAAAAAAAAAATAAAAAAAGACTTCAACTTATGTCTCAGGAAGATCTTTGCGATTTAAAGCGGCACTGCGACTTTCATGGACGGACGTGTTGCTTACCAACAAAGGCACGACTTGTTCATACTGACACCTTGTATCATAAAAAATGCATATTTACTTAATTTAAAATGAGACAAACTTTTTGTGAACTAGTTAGGTAGTAGTGGAAAACAGCCTTTACTTACTTTAATAAATAAGTAAAATTATTTTTACTAATTTATTTTTAAATATACTCCGGGAGACATAATTCGGGCCACCTCGCATGTTTGTCGTAAACGGCTAGAATACAAAAATAGTTATCATCGAAGAAAAAGTTTTCCCCCGGTTTTGCATATCCGAATTCCCAACAAGGATTTATGGAAAAGACGTTTAGTATACTAGTTTCAAAATTGCATAAGATTATGATCAATCAAACATTGTTTAAGCTTAGGGCACTTAATACTGGAAATGCGTGGTGACTCGAATTGAGTGTCCGGAAGTGTATATTTGGCAAGTAGGAAATTGTTTTGATGCATGTATAATAAACATTAACATATACATAAAGAAGGATGGCGAAAGCTGACCCAATAATTATAAAATCAATGAAGAGCCGTTCATGGACTTTGCTAGTATAATTGTACGTTTTTCTTTATGTGTGGTTCTCAATATATGTATTTTTGTATATTTTAGAGGTAGGGAATAAAGAAATTGTAAAACAATGTATTTGAGAGTATATGCAAGAACACAACGCAATTGATTAGTTCCACTGTAACGTTCTTGTTTCATTTTAAGCATGATTGAATATTTACCTACCTAAAGTACCTATTGGTTATTTGATAGCACACACATAAAATATTAAAGCTATAAAATAACTAATGAAATAATCAGTTAAACAGTAATGATATAAAGTAAAAAATAAAACACAATGTGACAAAAATATTTACACAAAAGAGGCCTCTTGCCAATATCAACGTCACATTGATATTGAGACAGTGTGACCTTTTGTAGCAGATTTATGCCATTTGGACAGATTTAATTTTTGCGGCAGAACATGTTAAGTTGTATTAAATGTGGCAAAGTTTGGTAGATTTTAGAATATTTAGCAACTAAGTTCTTTACTATTTTTGGGAATAAATTGAAAACTTTTTGTTTTCTGCTACTACGAACAAATATCTGAAGCGCAATAGAGGACAAATTAGAAACATTACCTATATCAACTTTATAACCCCAGCTTCTACAGGCTGCAGACATTTAACTATTTTAATGCTATGATAATGAATCACAAGTATTGATAGGTCTATTTAATGCACGTCATTAAAAACACTAGGTCTCAAAATACACGGGATGTTGCCATCCTTCTTTAATAATCTTTCACGGGAACTGAGTAAGGACGCGTTCCCAATATGTCGTGACAACAGATGACTATCTGTCACGACACGATTAACTGTCGTTACGACGACAGACTGTCGTGGCAATAGGAAGAGTTAGAACGACAGTCGCCCTACGTTAAAAACGTGACAGATAGTCGTAGCACTATTGTCGTCACGATTTATTTATCGTTGTCTGCACGTGTTCTGCTCCCTACACTTCCCTCTCGTACCCCACGCCCTTGGCTCGCTTTGCACTAGCATTGGGTCGTAGCCAGAGATGGGCAAATGCCCGGGTTTTAACCCGGGTTTAAATTGGGTTAAAACCCATTAATGCCCGAAATCGTGGGCAAAAACTATTTACAACTAAATATTTAGGAAATGAAACTATTTTTCCGGATTTAAATAGCGTAATATACGCTTGTTATGTATCTTTTTGTCATGTATGTTACGTACGTTTTTTCAAATAAATCGACGTTTCGGACCCTTTACAGGTCCCATACGGTTGACGAAACGTCGGTTTGTTTGAAAAAACGAATATACGCGATTTAAATCCGGAAAAATAGTTTAATTTCCTATGTGTAACAATCGCGAAAACCTAAGAACTGAATATTTGTTGCGAATTGAGTTTTATTAAAATTTATACATAGATATTATTACAAAATATGAAATTCTTAAATAGTCACAAAATTTTCTCTCATCACTTTTCAATTCTATTATAAACGTTTGATATAATCCTAATGGAATTATTTTTAATAACATTGGATGTACCTAAAACTTTCTTTTCTTCGTTTGCTTCTTCCGCTTTTTAAAAAAGTAATACATTATTATAATTTCATCTTTATTCATTTCATACGGGATCGAAAACACACTTCTGGCTTCCAAAAGAACATAAAATCAACTGCAGTGCATCAAACGACTTTGTCGAGCAAACGATAAGGCCGCTGCCGTGAAACGATAAATTGTCGTCACGAACTAGTGGGAACAGCTAGACACGACAGTCGTTCAACGATAAAATAATCGTCCACGACACAGCCACGACAGATAGTCGTGATATGGGAACAGGCTAGCGCGACAGTCGTCCAACGACAAATAAAACGTTACGACATTATGGGAACGCGCCCTAATTAATTTTTCAATGATTCTGAAAAAAAAAAATCACTTTTTGAGTAATACATTATTGTATTTTTTTTGCCTACGCTTCAGTTGTCATCTAAAATGAATCTATAAAAAGGGCGTTTATATCTATTAATGCATTTGTTTTTTTTTTCAGATAGCTATGTTGATGACGAAGAGATGGTATCGATCAAAAAAGATATTGTTTCTTATACTCGCCATTGTTATTTTAGTGACGTATTATTGCACGGTATATGGATCTCTCAATCAAGAACTAGATCTGGACATCACCAGAAGGTATTTAACTAATTCTTATTTTTAATCTTAATAACAATATACAATTTGTGCTTTTACTTCTTTTAACTTGTGGTTACGGACACTCCATATAACGGTTGAAAGTTATTTACCTACAACTATTACATACAGCAAGGCGCTATCTGCACACTTGCAAATGTGTGCGTGAAGTGGCAGGGTTACCCATCACTTTCTCGTACGTGGTCAGAGCGGCAACATAGCGAAAATTCTAACGCGAATCCGTTATCTATAATTCTATTAGTAGATCCTAATAGTTACACATGTTCATTAGGTACTTATATCAATGTTATAATTTGGACAGGTACTTTTAAATAAGGTAACCAAGGTATTTGAAATTGCCTGTCCAACTTTATCATTATTTCGTTAATATATTCACTACATATTTATCAGCAATACAGATTTAAAATTCGAGAACCCTTGTTTACTACATTACACCTCATTATATTAATATAATAAATGTGTATTATATATTACTTTGCACTAAATAAATGAAGAAAGCAATAAGTGAATTAGTCTCAGAAGTGTTTTTTTTACTTACTTTGTTTCATCTTTTGGAAAATGAAGCGACCTTATCTTTATCACGTTTAGATGACGATAAACAGCACAATTCACGACCATTATAAATAGTAACGTACAATGATGCTATGTGTTAACGTACAAGTTTCGTAATGAATAAATGAAAACTATATTCAAATATCCAAGCACGAAAACGGCTCGCCAACAGCCTTGTTGCCGTTCAGTCAATGTAACCGACAATATGCGGGGTGGTGCGGTATCCAAAGCTAGGGAGGGGCGGTGAGTGTTCATTCTCGTTAGTTTTTTGTTTTCTACTATAGTGTAGCGTTGTCAGGCGTCGTGATACGCGCGCGTCACTTTTGCAGTCACACATAAGCGGGTCGGGTCTTGACCCAGCGCTGGCGTATGCGCCCGACCCGCACCCGTCTCTGTGTCTCACGCTTTAGTGAACTAAAAATTACCGAAGCGTTACAGAATCGCGACTGCCGCGCCACTGCACCTCTGCTACCAGCGACTAATTTGAATGCTTAATACTTAATACTATTACTAAATAACACATTACAATATATTACTTATTACTTCATACTTACTACGTAACAGATACATCGCTCCCATACAAAATCGTAAATACCTACGCTACAATAGCCTACTAAATCTGACTAATGAAACCAGGCAGTCAGTACGAGGAAAAAACGAAACCTAATCACGCGCTTAGAGAGGTGGAAACAAGGTTGTGTGCAGTCGTGCGGAACCGAATACTAAGGTTGTGCAAGGATTGTAATGTAAATGAAAGACTTGTCTGAGCGCTTTCTCTGTCGGCAATACACTCGGTGTTAGGTAGTACTTATCGCGTAACCTCGAGCGAGTGACGGAGCCCTGCCTTTATGCTTTTTGGATGCGTGTCCGGGCAAATTAGACGTTGTCCGGCCTTTGTTAGGTTTTTTTTCATATTTTATCAAGTTTAGTTTCGTTTATATTTGATTTCAGTGTATAGCCATTGCAATAATAGATGATTATATAGTAAAAAAAACTGATTTATGATTTTTTTATTGTTATTTCATTACAATCTAAAAAGACCAAAATGTCCGGCTATTGTTGAGATGAGGTGAAAGGTAGAAAAAATATTTTTCCTTTTCTTTTCTATATTAATTTTTTTATGGTATCGATACTTTTGTACAAATTTTCCTTACTTGAATACAGAATAAAACACATAGATTAATAAGTCTTTTATTTGATTTATGATTTTTAATTGAAACAAATAATAAAAAGTCTTTGATAAAATCGATCAATTGACCAATTTAATCAATCGTAATTTCACATAATTTGTGTTATATTTTCTTCTCATTGTTATAAAGAGGCAAATGCTGGCATACACTATACAGCCAAGTCATATGTGATGAAGGCAGCCATTAAAAAAAAATCGGAAGGTGGATTGTGATATGAGATGTCCTAAGTCAGAATTTGTCAAAACTACACGATACTTGTCAAAAAGTACCTATACCTATACCTGAAAAGTATAGAATGAGAACTATCGAGTACAAAAGTATCGGTATCAGAAGTAAAGTACTCGATACCAAAAAGTATCGATACTTTTTCTATGTCCCTGTCAAAACCAGAGTAGGCTTTAACTAAAATATGCTTTTAAGAAGTATCAATGTTACTTTTTCTTCAAAGTGAATTTACATAATACGTATTAATTCTCTGACTCTCAAAAAATGATCCCTTCACAAAATTCTACATAACATAACATTGTAACAACGGCCACTAATTTACGTATTTTATAAACTATTTATATAAGTCTCGCTTACAAGTGAATAGCTTTTGTTTAATCAAATACATAAAATTAAAGCAAAAGTAACACCAAATTTGTGAGAAATGAGCAGAGAAACAATTATTTTTTCAAAAATTAATTTATTTTTACGCTAACGTACAAAGGTTACTTCACTAGACTGTATTTGCTAGAGATGAGGTATGTCAATATATGACTAAATAACAACAATCAAATCAAACAATAACAAAAAGAAATAACTTTAACAGAAAACACGGCGGGGAACAATCTAAAATATGTCGCATATACAGGGCGTCAGCACTCGTACTAAATGAAATTGACACATACGTGTTTTAATGGATTTTGGAACGATGCAATGAGTTGTGTAGGCAATTATTATTGTTCGCCTATCGCTGGCGATGGATATTGAATCATTGAATCACACACAGAGACTTAAATGTAAATATTTAATGTATTTCTTTTCCTGTACTTACTTCATAGAAACATCGGATCGGATATCAGAAATAAAATAAGTATTATTTATACACAATTCATGGGAGTCCATTATTTTAAAAACTCCATTGTTATATTTATTAAATCCGTAATATTATACAAGACTGTATAAGAGAAAACCCTTGCTTCAAAAATCGACTAAACTAATAATCTATCGACTTTACCTCATCACTATGACAAACGTCAAATGACGTGTCACAGGGACCATCCTAGTAGTATAAATATGTATAATTACCGTAGTAATTGTTTACTTTTGAACATGCCTACATATTTATTTTCACGGGCTCGCCCAGTTATAAATATACTGGTTCGTTATGTTAATTTCAAATTCAGTTTTATAATAGTTTGCAATGGCTGCCAAATATTGAACTTTTGTTTCTCAGGAAGTATTTTACAGATGGTAAATAGTTTATGATAGTATCTACATAGTGGCAATCTCGCAATTCTACACATTTCTAAGTTCTTTGTCGTCAATTTGAATAATTAGAAGTTTGTAGGTTTTCTTCATCGTTTGCTAATTTTAACTTTTCGTTGTTCGTTGACCACAAAAGCAAAGTGTTTGCAGGGAAATAAAGTATTTTCATGTTTTTATGTTAGAAGCATCGAGTATAAAACCAGAAATAGAGACGAAATAAGGGCCATATATTCCTGGTAACACATTAGCGATACAGCTCTTATAAATATACTCTCTTATAAAAATACAATACATAAGGTACACATTATAAGAAAACTACATTCCGGTATTGGTACCAAAGTCTGTCTTTTTTGAAGACGGAGTAGAATGACATTTGTAGAGATGCCAGTTTTCATAAAATTTTAAATAGTTATGTAGTCCTTTTGATAGTTTTATCGATAGATTCTGAAAGAATATAAAATTTTGCCAAAAATAATAAACTTGTGAATGTTACTATTTATGTTCTAATGATTACCAATTGCGTTATTACCTTCTTTATTCTTATTTTGACAGTTGGCCTACTAGTATAGAGGTCTATTATATTCATACACATTTTAACAAGAATAGCCGGATTTGATTATCTATACCTCCTCTTTGTATTTTTCATAAACATAGCTGTAAATACAGTGCATGTGTGTATGAACTTACAAAAATTGAAAAATTCAAATGAACTTGTGCTCAGTAATTGGATAAATAATGGGTCGAGGATGATTCAATTGAAACAATTTCGGCTATTTATTTCTTAAGCGTGACCAATATTCAGTCACAAGTGGGCAACACTTTGCACAATTAACTGTCATTTTATTCCGTCTTCAAAAAATACAGACTATAGAAATAGCCTCTGTGCGCATCACTTCCTTCTTACGAGAGCAGGTAGGTCATTCATCTGTACTGTATCATATCTTACTTTACTTTTTTTAAAAGTGTTTGCGTGATCAGTATTTGTCTTGTTATCGCAGAACGAGCACCGAGTCTTTATTTAAGCGTAAATAACAGTTAATGCGAAACAAATACATCGCACACAGAGAATGATAAATTACTAACTTGAATTTTGATTTGAAATTACTAACTCCCGTATACGTTGTTTGCCTACAATTTGCTACATGGCGTAATGACATTATGCTGTAACATCGAGTGTATAACCAGAAATAGAGACGAAATAAGGGCCATCCATTCCTGGCAACTCATCAGGTAAATGGGCCTTACATCACTTTTAAATATTAACTCTCGTTTGCATTGAAATCACAAATTAGAAAGCTGAAATAGTACAGCGCCAACAACTGACCTGGGTGTAGGTTCAAAAACATTATGATATTTATTGTTGTTCGCGTCTTGTTCTTGCTACACAAACTATCTTGATAATAATGTT
>NW_020653757.1:1036363-1055849 GCF_003589595.1 Hyposmocoma kahamanoa
AAAATGCTGACGCGGTAACATACTTAATGTGCGGTATTAACCGTACAATTGTAATGAAGATAATATCTCTAACGTGGTCCATCATAACGTGGTGTGGGAAAAACAGCAAAACATCTAATTACAAATCAAACGGAATCACATTTCATCGGTAATTAAACATGTAATTTTGCAATTTTCATCCATTATGGCAAAGCTCATGTTTGAATGTCAATTTGAAGTGAAACAATTGACGACAACCGTCAATCGTCCCTATTTCTGGTTATATACTCCTTGTGCTGTATATAGAGGAGTGGGGTTTGCCCCACATACTACATATACGATACTGATTTTTTTTGTTAGTGACAGAGATCGCTGAGTTGTGAAACAATTTACTAATTAGTGGAGGATTTAGTAATTTTTTGGATGGTGTCGCTTTGCATTAAGACTAATATAATACAGGTTTGCAGAGCCAGATCTACGCTGCTTAGTGGATAAGTTATAGAGTAAATTATCTTTTTATTTTCGAAGTTTAAAATTAATTTTCTTGGCATAATTTGTTTTTATGAATACTTTGTGACGATATTGCAATACAAGAAATGTTATTTTATATGAAAAGATTAAGAGGAATAATAATACTAAACGAAATTCTTAAAAATGCCTTTATTTTATTGTGTTAGGTGAAAATTTGAATAATACTTCTAAAACTATGTAGGTTCTCTTTTATTGTAGCTGAAAACCGCATTCAAAAATCTTCGTTGAGTAAGAAATTCTAGTTATCAGAACTTTAATTGCTCATTATTTAAAATCTAAAATTTTGCATTGTGTTACTGTCAGTCTCAATGTACCACATATTTTTTTTTCACTCCCGTCTAAATTACATATTGAAGTTGAATATTAACTAATTAATATTCAACATTTTTTCAATTCAAATTATGTTGTTGCGTTTTCGTGGTTATAATAATAACAAATAAATATTAGACAACATAACATCGCACAGCTATTACAATAGTGTTGTAACTCAAAATATGCGAAATTTAGATTATACTATTGCTGAACCTAAAATTTGAATCGCTACACGTCAAAGTAAACATCGCTAGAATATTATGATACACAATTAAAAGATATCTACTTAATTCAACACGAGACAAACTTTTTGTGACCTAGTTCTGGGCAAAATAATCCTTGCTCAAAAATATAAAATAATTGTTTCCCTTTTATATTTTAGTATAATTTGGCTAGTAGGATATTGTTTAGATTTTAACTTATAACATAAATTTTAACAAACTTTAAAAATCGGAAGTGAGTAATTAATTTTTCGTAGAATCTGAAAAAAATACACTTTTTGAGTTAATACACTATTATATTAACTGTGCTATATGTTGCTCCGATTCCAAAGTACTAAAGCACTTGTGTTATGAAATCGGTAAAAACGACGGTAAATTGACCTAGCCGGGGATCGAATCCGGGACCTCAGAGATGGCGACGCCATGAAAACCAGTGTGCAAGACCACGGAGGTCGTAATTTTTTTTTTACTTTGCAGTTAAATCGCGAATTAGTTTTTTCAAACAAACTACCGTTTCGGGCCCTTTACAGATTCCATGGCCCGTAATTTATATTTGTTTTTAATTGATTTTGTCATAAATTGTTGTCTGTCACAGTTAAACAATAATACTGACCTGTTTGTGCTACAGGTAACTGTTTTGTGATATGATAACCCGTTAAGAATTGAAGCGTGGTTAGTTACAACATGGTTACAACCACATGTAATGTATGTATGCCATAGCCCAGTTTTTAAGCAACTTCAACGTAGTACCTACACGGTTTTTTTATCGCTTGAGAACGCATTTTTAATGTTCCAATTAAACTTCAGTTATTTTTTATCGGTTTTTTATTACTAGTAAACAGAGGTTTGTGTAAGTATAACGATCCGTTACAATATTTTCCATGAATCTATAATATAGATCACATCTTTATGTATTATATCTGTGTCCACATGGGTTTGTATAAGAGCTGTAACAAAATTTGTAAAGATATAAGTACAGATTATAATCTGACGAAAGACACCAGGCGCTCACTACGAGGAAAAAGGAGCCTAAGCACGCACTCAGAGAGGTGAAAATAACGTTGCCCGCCGTATGCAGTCGTGCGGAACCGAATGGTGGCATTGTAAATGATTCTAATGTAAATCTGAGCGCTTGCACTGTCAGCGATTCACTCAGCGGTAAGCACTCGGAGCGGACGGAGCCCTGGGTGTGTACCGCAATTATGAAATATTTGAAGCTGTGGCATGCCGACAGGATTAGATAGCCAGTTCCGCAAAATATTTAGAAATTGTTATGTAGATTTCTGTATGTCTAAATAATATTTCCTAACATTTTTATGACAAAAATGTTTCGAAACGCGATGAAGAAAAACCTGTCACTATAACCGTGGCAATCGTCGCTTACGACCGCGTCAAATATTTGTGTACAAAATATTTAATCCTTCTTATGTTCACTAGGCTCGCTGTGTCATAGTATAAATAAGACAAGTATGGTAACTCCATATAAACGTAGCAACAATAAACATTATCATAATTGCAATATAATCTCAACCACAGAAGAATAAATACAACAGCCCCCGTAGCATGGCTACGCATGTAGTCGCGACGCGCGCGATAAAATTGGAATAAGCGCGCGATAAAATTGGAATAAGCGCGCGCTATTGGCTGTCTCAATCACATCTAATTTAGATAGCCAATAGTGCGTGCGGAATTGGTTTGTTAGCGTCTGACGCGTGCCAACCATAGGCCTCGAAAGACCTACTTGAGCTCGGTCCGCCTTTTCGCTTTGTATGGTACGGTTGTGTCATTCTTTCGCGAAAATTCTCTAAAATCGTAGAAAAATGCCTTATTGTGCTGTTTTGGAGTGTAAAAACGATAGCTGCACTAAAAATATGACTAGTAGTAGTATTTTAAATCGGTAAGTCTTTTTTTAATAAATTTTCAAATTTTTTTCGTTCAGATGTTACTCGTTCGTCATAGTCCAGCTATTGGCCACAAGATGGCAGCATGTTGAATAAAATTTCAATATAAAATCATAACGTCGTAACTTGCAATAAAGGCGTTCTTTAGAAGTTTTAACGATGTAGCGACTGTGTTAAGTTTAAATTATATTATCAATCCAGAATTTGTTACATATTTTTAAATTGGAAATTTGTATTCTTCCGTGATCTCAAAGGAAACTCAATAGAATTACAATCATCAGCGCTATGCAACGCGAATGTATTCCGAGATTATGCAAATAGGTGTGCACACATACAAACCACGCTGCTATGTTTGTATGGAGTTACCATACTATAAAATCATTTACTTTTCTAACTATGCTTTTTTACACATTTCTCTTTCAAGTGCACTAAAAAGAAAGCTGAGTAACTTGACAACAACGACAACTACAAATTATTTAATATCTCCGACAAACTTTCCTGTCATTGGCGATAATGATATTATTAATAAGAGGTATTTTTGTTATTTTTACACGCCTTTTTACTAACATGGCTTTTTTTGAGCTCACGGGGCTTGATTATCTTCAAAATTTAAATGCGAAACGGGCCTTTCGCACAGTGCCTGTCGACGTCAGTCAACAGAACAATAGAATGGAATCATTTATTAAATTTTTTTAACCGACTTTGAAAAGAGAAAATGCTCAATTCAACTGTATTTTTGTGTGTTTATGTTACGCGATTGCTCTGACATTTGGAAACGATTTCGATGATTTTTTTTTGTTAGAAAGGGGGTACCTCAGTAGTCCGTATTCTACCGCTAAGGGTGGCAAAGTAGGGGATGAATCCTGTTTATTAAAATTCACTCATTTGCAATAAAAACTTGGCAAATAGATTCCACAATCTTTTGAGGTAGGTTTTTTTTTATAAAAAAGGTTATAATTATATCAGTCACTGTAACGTGAAAGCAAAATATCTGTTTAAAGGTGAAACCACATAAGTGACATTTTAAACAAAAAGTCTTTAATTTATACACGTGAAACTCATTAACAAATAATCTCAGTACAGAGTAAAAAAACCGACCTCAAAAGTACGTGGAATTACGTCTATTTGCTAAGTTTTATTGAAATATCCCCTAGTTCGCCACTATACAGGACTTGACACTGGAGATAATAAAAATCGGTTCTCACTATTCAAAGTACAATGAGAGAAAAACGCCTTGAATTGGAGAAATAGCAAAATCAACCATTAAAATAATTGCTCCTTAAGTAAAATTTAGGCGCTATTTATGAAAATGAATCTTCATGCGTGAACAGCCACCTTTAGAGGTGGATTATTTTCTTCGAAATGAAATGGGACCACAGATACAAATAAAACATACAGCCGAATTGAGAACCTCCTCCTTTTTGAAGCCGGTTAAAAAGCTATAAACTCGAAAAAATGGTGATTTTCTTACAATAGGGGCATCATTTGGAGATTTTTGTGGAAAATGTCACTTATGTGGTTTTACCTTTAAGCTAGACGAATAATCGTTATTGATTTGATGAATAATAATAGTTAATATAAAACAAAATATGACCTAAACAGAAAGGTGTGAAATCAAAAATAAAATACAATTTGTACAGGACATTCCATTTTTGAACCCTATGACTTGGGCCTTTTCAAGACGAAAGTGAATAGGCATTGTTTAGGTGTGCGTGGTCCATCGTCGAAGTGACGAGGACGTCACTTTCCATTAGGTGAGTTGGAGGTGATGGATGGAGGTCAAATGCGCATATATATTTTTATTAAAAAAAAATTCTTTGCTCTGTAGAATTTTCTAGAAAAGGATCTTCAGTAGAACAGTTGTCTGCAACATTTCCGTTCTCAGATTTTGATTCAGAAGTTACGGTTTAAAAAGGCTTTAATGTATAACTTTAAATCAACCTATAAAGGCCGTAGTTTTCATTCTACGCGTACTTTGCGATTTCATTCTGTTTCTGTTCGAGCTCTAATTATTCTAACATTATGGCGCATGTTGGATACTAGGGTTTTCATTCCGGGAATATCGGTCTCGAAAATTTCGAGAGTCTGAACGATTTTATCGGTAATTTCGAGACTTATATCTCTTAATTAAAAAAATCAAAAATCTACAAAAAAACTAACAGTCATTTTTTATTCTTGTTACATGGGCATAGCAACATCACTGTAGATTGGGGCTTAGTATAATCTATGGAGATTGAAGAACCAGTCCTCTTTATTTGAAATTACATTAAACGCTCTTTGTTTCTTACGTACTCACTATAAATATGAAAAAAAGAGGTTTTAAACAGTTTTTGATTCTATAATTTAAGTTATAAATAATTTATTATAAATAAATAAAACCAACGTGACTAAAGGATTATGTTTCGACTGCTTAAATTTTACTAATTTCAAGTGTGCAAACGTACTTTTGAAATAGTCTGAGAAGTCTCGTCTTCTATCCCGGAATTTTCTAGACCGACTCTCGATATTTTCCCGGGAAGCGGAAAAGCAGCAATATTGAAAGCCCTACTGCATAATAAGCTATTGCATGTCTATTGCTCACATAAGTATAAGTCTGCGTTTAACCCCTTGTACCGTGAAACCAAGACTGAAATTATGATTTTAGCAGCGTGGGAGCGTTGCCACAGGTACTGGTACAGGTACAGTTACTGGCGCGTTGTTTCGTCGCAGCATTATGGTTTCAACGCACCGAGTGCCACATGAGCAACCCGGACTTATTCCCATCTGATCCCCTAAAACCGATCCCCTGGTCGTTCCGTTTTATTTTAAATTATTTTCTATTCCTCTAGGAACCCCAATGCAGTGTATCAAGAACAAATTTTAATATTTTATTTCCACTTGATACCCTGGTACTTCCAAGTTTATTTTTGGTAGGTACTGTGGCACAGTCAACAAGACACGTTTATCATTGTATGTGATAATCATAACATGAAACTAGATTTTAAATATTGCTCAAGACTGATTTATGTTACTTGTGATTTGCAATATGCAAATAATAATGACCTGTCACAAAAAAAAATTGATTGTCTATGATAATTGTAACATTTGATCATAATTCCTCAATAAATGAATATTTAGTTTCAAAACTTCTTTTTCTCTGGACTGTACTTATCTTACAACTACAATGAGTTCCGTTGGGAGTTGCAAAATATAGAGGGGATCAGTTGCAATTTTAAATTGTCGGTGGAGCATCAGATGGGAATTAATCGTAATCCGGTGTCGCAACGTAACGACACTTACTTACACGTCACAGCACCAGACTTCCTCTCCTATGGATGTACTCTCGTTCTCATTCGACATTCTGACAGTAATTGTTTCGGACGAATGTCGGATGGAGCAGACCCCCTGGCCCCTTGTCCAATGCCCACGCGTTCCGTCGCCGCGTGTCATTTCGACGCAACGCATCGTGTGTGGCATTGCTCTTAGTTCACAATATAGCCATATCATGCTCCTCGAATGTAACAAGGGACCTCGGATTCTGGCACATTGTTTTAAAAAAGGTTTTACTAATAGAGGTTTAGCAGAGAAAAATGAACAACGAATGTTTGAAATTGTCGAAACATTGGAATTATGTATCAATTTTAAGTCTTTGCTTTTGTTTTAACAATTTTAATGATTAGCCATTTATTGTTGTAATCGGATATTCGTCTTTTTAGACGCAATTAATTCTTCCGCCCGCCAACTAAAACGCGGCCACGTGACCCAAATATATATTTTTTGAGATATCAAAAGAACATCATGTATATTATTACTATTTTCGTATAAAAAAGATAAATAACCTGCTAGTAAAGACAACATGATATTCAGTAAAACCAAAATAGTACAATTTAGTAAAAAAAAAAATTGCTTCCATTACGCTCGGCCCTCGGCGCCAATGTAGATTGAACATATTACATCATAAATGGACAAACATAAAACTTTGACGGAGAAAAATGTTAACACATTTCAATTCGAGATTTTATCTTGTATGTTGTGACGTGAATAACTTATTTTTATCAGTATCATTATTAGGTCAATTAGTGCTGTAAGGAACCCTATTATGCACGTCCCACTTCCAATGAAAGTTGGGGTTGCTCGCTTCACACTCTCATGCTATTTGATTTATTTGTCAGCATGTATTTTATTTTTTAATATTTTATTTTTTGTATTTCAGAGAATCTATAATACAGTGAGTATTGTCGACTTTGTATGTTCTTGGTGTGGATTTTTTTATCGCTCGCTAAAAACATGTATTCTCAAATATTTTATACTTGAAAACTCCGTAATAACTCTATTAATATTGCCGTAACACTTATTAGCCGTTTTAGGGTGTCATTATTGTGGAAGCCGGAACGTAAGGGATTACCGGACGAACCAACGAGGCCTTGGATTATACGAGTCAGCCCTTTCATTATTTCACGTAATGGAACCAAATCCTCTATTCGTTAGTTCTGCGTGGTTATACATAGTAGAGAAAACTTTTTTCCATACACGTTAATAAATATATGAAATAAAGAACACCAAGCTTTAGTTTACTTGAGCACCATAATTATTGTTCTTTCTGCATTATTATGAAGCTCATTGTTATTAAATATGTTTAAATGTACAGAAATGGATTTTCGCGTGTGCTGTCCTAACATTTTTCTAGCCTAAGCAGGCAAAGAGTTGCACGATTCATAAATGACAATGTTTGTGTGTTATCTTTTTAAACAATGAAAATACTTCCGAGTATGTTCAAGAAACACGTATTTATTTTATATAAGTGTTAATTATACTTTTTGTTATTTATTTTTTTAAATTTATCTCTTAGTTACAAAAGCATAAAACATAGTTTTATTTTACACCGTTAGACAAATACTTAATGTCCTTAACGACCATGATAAAAAAAGATTTAAAATTTTATCTAAAATGTTGCTCCATTTTAAAACCATTTCTTTCGTTATGTGCGTAAAATTATGTTATGTATTTAGCGAGCGATTTAAAATATTAATGCATGTTAACAAGAACTCGTAATCTCTTTTCTGTTATCGTGCTAATTTAGTTTATTGTCATCATTAATTTAACCGTTCTATAACAACACATTTTCCGGAAATTTTAATGTTACTTACCTTTCAAAGAATGATATTAATGCCATTTAACTTCTTTCTGCAGTTCACATGATATTAAAACCGTGGAATTTCTTTCTGCATTTTACATTTCATGGACTTTGTTACTGCGTTTCATGTGATATTAATATGCCATCGAATTTTGTTTCATTTTACGTGATATTAATGCTGTTGAACTTTTTACTGCATTTCACATGACATGAGTGGCATGGAATTTCTTCCTGCATTTCGTGTCATTGGTGCCGTGGATTTTCTTACTGCATTTCATATGATACTAAAGCCATGGAATTTCTTTCTGCAGTTCACAAGATATTAATGCCATTTCTTTTTTGATTTCACGTGATATATTATCATTCTTTTATCTGTACCTGGTAAAATGCACTTTATACACTTAGTTGTATGGTCGGTGCGTGTGTCACTTTAAGTTGAAATTTTATTTGGAATATCTAGTAAGTGTTTGATTTTAGTAAGTTACCTTTAGTTGATTTGATTCTACGTAAACACTCGACCCACCCGGGCCGAGTGGTATCGTAAAGTGGTAAAGATGGTACCTTAGTAGGTCCCACTAAAATTTGAACAAAATATTTCACATGTAAGGGTGACAAAGTAGGCGATGAATAGGGGTTTATTGGATATAACGTACTGTAATACCACAGTGTTTTTTTTTATGTAAACAAGGAGGCAAACGAGTAGACGAGCCACTTGATAGGAGGTGGTCATCGTCGCCCATGGAAATTTGCAACATCAGATGAGCTGCCTATGCGTTGCCAGCCTTTGAGAGCCTGTAAACACGTTTTTTGAAGAACCCCGTGTCATAGCGCAAATGAAATACTACAGGAGGAAGATCATTCCATATCATGCAGGTTCGAGGAAGAAACGAACCAGATGCCCACGTGGTCTTGCCAATGCCAGGCATCTAAGATGTGGGGATGGACTCTACTCCTTAGGCGGGAGGTGCGATGGTAGAAACGAGTGTTATAAAGGCGTTAGAACACATATAGAGAGCCAACGTCTCTCCGTAGGCTAAGGGGCTCCATACCGTCTGTGAGTTTGGGATCATCGATAATACGAACAGCCCTACGTTGGATGGGATCAAGTGGATCAAGCTGGTATTTGGAGGCCTCCGCAGAAAGAGATGCGAGCAATACTCCATATGGGGCCGTACTTGTGTTTTATATAACAAAAGTCGGTGACCTGGAGAGAAGTACTGCTTCGCTCTATTGAGCACTCCGAGCTTTTTTGAAGCCAGTTTGGCTTTGCTTTCCAAATGACTCCGGAACTGGACTTCGTTCGTGATGTCGACTCCAAGTATCCCAATACTCTTTGAGATGGTAAGGGCAGTGTTCTGGAACTTTGGCGCTGTTACCAATGGGGATTTTTAGTGGTAAACGCGCACACTTGTACCTCTGCGGCTAAATTGTACTAGATTCTGTCGGCCCCATTCTGAGACCTGCTCCAAAGAAGTGTCAGGTACATTTGTAGAGAGGTAGACTGTGATAATATGCTAACAACCGAAATTGAGCTATGACGTTTCACAGTCAAGATTAACGTGTTATTGTTTTCGCAAACAATGCATTGTTACTGAACGTTTGTTACGGGCTCTCAAAAACAAGGTGACAGATTTTCTATGTACTGACAGGAACCCCTATGTTTAATATGCTTAGAAAATTATTTAAGTGGCTTATCGGTTGAACACTTTCGGCACTGCTTTGAGATTTCAGTTTCGGTTCTGTGTTTTACATATTTACGAAATGAATTTACTTTTATTTAAATTTCGTAATTGGTAAGTTTTGAATATCAACAGGAATTGTACAATGTACAACCGTGTACAGATTTGCGACTTTGCGAAGACGACTGTTGAGGAAGGCCACTTTGTATTTGTTTTTCGTATTAACCGCGTTATACGTCCTAGTGTCACGCGGTGTATCTAACGATTTTGCTTTGTTTAAATGTTGGATAAAAAAAGACAGATGCGCGTTAAAGATATCGTGTGGTTCTACTTACAATCTAGGACGTGAGACGGGTTAACATAATGTCTGTAACAATTTTTCACGAAAAAAGGTGCTTCTTTTATTAACACAAAATACATTTAGTACATCGAAATTTTGCCTCAAACTTCGACGTCTTTGAATCCAATCGAAAATCAAGATTGTGTCATGAAGTTGATATCAGTGCCACGATAGAGATCTTGGATTGGAAGAAATGAGAAACGTCGAAATTACATGGCTGAGTTTCAATAAATATGGCGCTTATTAAAAAACGGGTCATTACACTAACTAAAATACAACATATATTGTAAATAATCGTTGCATTTCTCATTTTTAAAATAACATCATTTACATGGGCTACATGTAAACACCGAATAAACTCTATGGCTACTAACAAACGCAAATTACGCAGCTGAATGACAAATTTAGCATTTTTTATAGTATCAAGTAATGGGACGAACAAATCATGCGTCTGGTGGTAAGCGTCACGCCTGTCCTTAACAGTTGCATTGCCACTACAGGCTTAAATCGCAAAGATCTGAGGGGCACTGCGCGTCCGTTACCCTGAGGCATAAGTTGACAATTTCACCAGCACCCTTACCCTTCAAAAACCATAAAATACGTAAGGTAGCAGTACTTCCCTGGACGAACTCTTACAAGGAGCTCCACTCCTACAAAAATATGGTACTCGAAATTTATTTCAACATTTCACCATCGCGTATTATGCCTGGTTAATTCAGCCGTGTAATTTTTTTACTACGTTTTTTTCCGGAGTAAAATGACAGTTCAATTGTATATAAGGCCTGCCAGTTTACGAGCAGCAGGTGGTTGCAGTCGATAGATCCATCGACATTGTCGATTGCATACTGACTACGCTTTAGAAATAAATGACCGAATTTGCTTTTTTTAAATGTAATTTATGTTTAAAAAAGTTGGAAAGACAGTATAATTAAAGGAGACGTCTTCTTGGAGGAATAAAATAATGCGTACGTGTACTCTACGAATCGATTTCGTTACCAGTGGGCCAATAGTCAAAACAGAAGAAAGGTTATTGATAATGCCCTTTTTAAACATTGGCATTCTCATTAAGAATAAAATTGTCGTCAGGAACTAAGTACATGATTATTTAAAATTTTGCAAGGAAATGGCAACCTTGCAAACGTCATTTTACACCGTTCTGGAAAAAACATAGTATGCATTTGTCCATAGTCTATTTCTGTTTTGCATAAATGTCACATTACTTTTGAAAGGTACATAGAACATGGTTTAGAAGAAGCACTGAAGGAAGATAAGGGCACAGGATGTGAAATCCCGGAGCTGGATCCTTTTGCGCCTGAGATCATGAAGTTTGATAAGAAACTGCCACAAATCGTGTGCGACGGCCATGATTGGGTCAGGTGTTACGTAAGTATCTAACTTAACTAAGGTACTTATATCTACAGAGCTGCCGAGAAACGCAAAAGGCTCAACCTCAGCCAAACAGCTTGCGCCTTTTGAAAGAAAGAGAAAGAAAGAAAATACGATTATTAATACAAAGATCGAACACTCAGATAAAATTCCTTCGATCCGGTCGGATTCGAACCGACGTCTTCTTGCATACCGTGCCAGACGCTATACCAACTAAGCCACGGAACGAACCAACGGACCTCACGAGTTTTTCTATGTACTTGCGTCGTGTCTTTGTACTTAGTCTTTCAACGACTTCTTAGTCGTAGCGCCATCTATGAGAAATCTATTACAGATTTATCACCCAGTTAGTACCTTTACAGCTACCAGTCCTGGCGAGAGATGTCGCTATTCACTGTATTAATTAAATTTTTATTGAATTGATATTCAATTATTTTTCGATCGGGTCGAAGGAATTTTTTCTGAGTGTTTTTTCTGAGTGTTCGATCTTTGTATTGTATTATGAAATTATAACAAACTAGTGGAGTAATTTCACAAAAAGTAATTGAATATCAATTCAATAAAAATTTAATTAAAGAAAACACATTTAATTTGTATTTTGGGTGTAACCCTTGGTCTGCCAGCTAAAGAACTTTCAGTTCGCTTCGTTGATGCCTCTAACGATGGCTACTTCCGCCAAATTAAGGCCCGTTTCAGCTGTAAACGCGCGTTAGCAAAACGCGGGTCAAACGCTTCTCATGTGAACCGGTCCTAAGTTTAGTTTTTTTATGATATCAAGCTACGAGACGAACAAGTTTAAATCGCAAAGATCACCCAGGGACATATAATTTCACCAGCACCCTTACTTTTCAAATCCGGAACGCGGTAATGTTCACATTGCTACATGACTGCAGAAATAGGTAAGATGGCAACATTTTCATGAAAGAACTCTTTCACTGGGAGCTCTACTGCTACTTAATAAAAAGAGTTATCCAAAGAGAAAACGACGTGATCCTCGTTGGATTTTCGTAGCAGTCGAGTTCCTTGTGTCTTTCACACTCTTGACTCGTGACCAGGACTCTTGTCCGTCTAGGAAGTACTGCCATCTTATCTATTTCTGTCGCCAAGCTGTAATGTGAGCACTATTGCGTTAGGGACAGGTGTGTCGCTTAGCACCAGGCTTGTTCGTCGCGTCACTTGGTAGAACAATAAAAAAACCATAAGTCAAATGTAAATAATGTCTTTTTTCCACATATTTTAATTTAATATTTCATTTATTTAATGAAATTTAAATACAACTACAAGTACTGAAGTAGGTTAGAACTTATATCTACTTCTCCGTTACGCAAGCCTTTAACACGCTTTTTATGTAACAAACGAAAAAAGGAAGGTTGCCTATTTACACAAGTCTGGTACAGTCTTCATTTGCACATCTGTATCCAAAGTGTATTTAATGTAAGCGCTATTTATAAAACGTGTGTATACATAAACACCTTGTTAGTTTACATATTTTGTTGAGTAAAATGGTTTCGTTTTTGAATTTAGTCACAGTTATGTCGGAAGCCTCGGTGATTTGTTCCTCTCCTCGTTAACTGCCTAAATACGGGGTATGCTGCATGGCAGTCCTCAGGCAGGAGACTGCTCACACACTATTCTGCATATGGTCCACGTACGGAGTCCCGCAGGGTTGCAGGATACATTCATGATCCTGCATTACATGGCGGACGGCAAGGCGGACTGCAATGCAGGGTAATGAATGTCCCGTTTTAATTAGTGCCGTTACGTTGCGACCACGGAATAAAAAAAAACAATGGAAGTGCTTTAAGCCTCGATTACTATCAGGACCATTTATTGGTAGGTCAATGATCAGGACCGATGTCGCCAAAGCTCATACTACATTCTTAATTTGAAACACGACAAAATTGGTCATAGTTTCAAATTTAAAAAGAAATAACAAGTTCCGGATTATTAATATAATTTAAACTTTACTCTGTTGGCATTACGTTCAAAGTTCAATACCTATTATTACAAGTTACGACGTTTTGATGTTATATTGAAATTTAAATCAAAGTTGTATCTAGCGGTTAATTGCTGAACGACGACGAATTGGGGTTATTAATTTAGTTCTCCTAAAAAGAAGAGACCGTTTTGCAAGGTTATAAGCTTTATTTTCGGGTGTTGTAACAAAAAAAAAAAATTTGGATAAACAGAATATTTTTTGGGTTTTTGTTTTTTATTTAATTCCTGGGCGTAGTTGTTTAGTAAAATTGAACCTTTGTCATACTCATGACTTTGTGGAGTAGAACGTGGTCGGTGCGCCACTGGTTGTCGTTCTGTAATTAGTTAATTATTAATATGAAAAAGGCGGAGCCAGTGTGTGGCTATTCATGGTTTGATGGCTGTGCGATGAAATCTGTTAAATCACCTTGTAAAATGACCTTGCAAGGGTATTAAATAAAGAAATGTTTCGTTAAGACAATGTTTTGCGATACCTCAGTGTTTATTGACCCGTTTTAACATTTCGCACCCCTCATGGAAGAATGACGTAAGTGGGTTACGTCAAAAACCATTTATTGCTCCATTAGATAGAGAAAAATATAACCCACATCCTCTCCAATTCTTGTAACTCTGTTGACTAATATTGTAGATAGAGTTACAAGAATTGGAGAGGATGTGGATTACATTTTTCTGTATCTAATGGAGTAATAAACATGTTTGACGTAACTCCACTTATGCCATTCTTCCATGAGGGGCGCGATTTAATGTTAAGCTTTCTACTGGAGACACAATAGATTGAGACTGAATTTTTGAAATACATTCTTTTTTTAGCAAGACGAATGCACAGTGACACCACAAGCCTTAATGTCGATTATGAGCATAAAGTGCTTGTACTACGACATCATATATGAGTCCGATCGACATTACTCCGTGTCATCTAAGGCCACGAAGGTTACTGGCAACGGCATTTACTGGCTCAAAGCTTCGGACCATGTTAAAGTGAAGTGTACTGGAACTCATCTTAGGAAGTAAGTACTTTTACTCATAATTACCAAGTTTTTTTCATATTTTTCAAACGAATTAACATTTTTTTTGTCATGTACGTTGTGTTTAAAAATTTTATAGAACCAGTATAACTTATTTTAGTGTTATTGTAATGGCCGTTTCCTCATGCTCCTATCGGGTGCTCCCACTGGTAGGAGCACGAGAACTATTATGTCCTTATCGACACCTCCTACGTAAAGTATCGTATGTCGAAATTGCCAAGTTTACAGGGAAGCATTTTAAAGTTCTGAATTTACTGAAATGAGCATAACACGACAAAGATAATCGAATAGATCATCTAACCGATATGTAGGATTTTACAATACTCTGTGTGAGTAACCGTTTGCCGAATAAAACTGAAAAATGCTAAAGTCACCTGTTATGTTCCTTTCAATGGATTCAAAACTTTAAAACACTTCCCTGTAAACTTGGCAATTTCGACATACGATACTTTACGTAGGAGGGTCGTTATGCTCCTATCGTGACGTCGTATCTAATAACTAATAATACACTGAGCTAGAATAGAATATATATTTCAATAAAAAAAGTCAAAAATATCTTTATTTCATAAGTAAGAAAATTACACTTGAAATCGTCATACTGATTAAACTCCACTGCACATTCTTAAGGCAGATTCCCCTGAGAAGAATGAGCAAGAAACTCTAAGGGTTGCTCTTTATAATTAATGTAGATATTTGTGTAGTATATACAGAAACAACCTGAAAGAGCTAAACGGTTCATTACCATGGATTTTATTCATCCAAGTACGTAGAAGTTGTATTAAAAAACTTTTAGTATAATGTTTTTGTTTTACTATAGTTTTAAATCTCATGGGTATAATACACGCACATAATCAACATTGGCCCGCACTGGGGAAGCCCTGTGTCGCGGGTTCCATGGACACACACATAGACAACCACAAACTACACCCAAACTCACGAGATAAATAAATGTAGGCCATACAAATATTTCTCCCGGCCCAGGTATCGAACTTGGGACCTCTGCGTGGCAGTCCGGCGTGGTAACCGTTCGGCCACGGAGGCAGTTTAGGAAGCATTAGCAGGAACACGAGGATATTATTATCCTTTTGGTCCTACCAGTAGAAGCATAAGGACAAATTAGTTCTCGTGCTCGTACCAGTGTGAGCACCCAATAGGAGCATGAGGAAACGGTCCTAACATTGGGTCCAAAAATACCGGTATTTAAATTTAAGTACTAGTATAATATACTCCCGGACACATAATTCGAGCCCGGGTTTTTGCCTTAAAGGGCTAGAATACAAAAATAGTGTTATTGTCGTAGAAAAAGGTTTCCCGCGGTTTTGCAAGTCCAAATTTCCAACAAGGACTTATGGAAAAGACTTTTAATATACTAGTTTCAAAATTGCGTAGGATAGTTCTTGATCAATCGAACATTGTTTAAGCTTAGGCCATATAATACAGATGCGAGGTGGCTCTAATTAAGTGTCCGGGAGTGTATATACATACGTCCACGCAAGCACGCACACGTAGTTGTTTTTTTGTGTATATAAATGTAAATAGTAACGGGTGGGAGTCTGAAGATCTGTGACACGGTTGTAGTTACCTCGTACGGCCCCCAGTTTCTGGCTTAAGGTAGTTAAGTGTTCTGTCTTATTTATTCGGTATTTAATGTGTATTTATAGAATCTTCCTTACATTATTATACGGGTGGACTGGAACGGCCGACAAAGTGGAAAACTCTGAAGAATCTTACACATCGAACATGAAATCAAATACTGTTGTAACTCAAAAATAGTGATGTTGAAAAGACCCAATCTAACAATTCAAAAATTACTTAATGGGACCAATAAATATGTATTCTCGTTTATAAGTGGATAAGTAAATATTATGTATAAATTGTTGTCACATTGATGGACTCGCCGTAAACAATTTTTCGATTGACGCGATGAGGAAGTTGACAAAAATATGCGAGTTGTATGCCGTTGAACACGGACTCAAGTATAATGTCAAAAAAAGCGAAGTAGTTATTTTTGAGGCGGGCAAGAGAAGTTATTCCAATGTACCAATGGTAACACTTTATGGGGTCCCTTTGAACTTTGTCACTAAACTCAAGTAGGTACATGGGTCACTGGGTAACGGACGACCTGATGATTTAGATATCGTGACGGAGCGTAGGTCGTTGGCTGTCCGACGCAACACGCCGGCTCGCAGAGCAGGTAAAGATTACACTCTTTAAAGCGTACTGCCAGTACTTTTTCGCGTGCAGCCTGTGGACTAGGTTTACGCAGAGAGCATACAACAACAATCAATATAACAACGCGTTGTTACTTGCGAAACTCACGTCTTCGATTTTAGTGAGACTGTCGACGTGAATGTCCCCTACCCTATAAACCATTAACCCGCATTACAGAAATGTGGTATATCGTCACGTGTCACAGCTTTAGGGATTTGTTTGTAAAAACAAAGGTTTTAAAATTAATAGAGTGTAACAATTTGATTGCATTTACTGCTGCATGAACAGATTGATTTATTTTTTAAACTTTTGTTTTTAATTTGCGTTGCATTATTTTCAGTTCGTCTGTTAGTACCACGCAGAGGTAAGTTTACATTTTAGCTTCTTAGCTTGATATTGGTGATTTATGGGGTTATAAGGAACAGTTAACAAACCCTGTAGGTCTGAGAGGTAAAGAACGTAAAGTGCCAAATACTCGTAGTGTTTTTACTACATAGCGTTTTAAAGAGAATGAGGCTCTTAATTAGGCATTTAAAATCAACCTTAAGGGCAAATACAATATGTTAAATAAAAAACAAACGAGGCTTGAAGAAGCAAATAGGCCTTAGGGCGAGGTATTTCAACGCGATACAGGTTCTAGGAGGTGAGGTGTGGGGTGTCGTCGTCGCGCAATGTAAATTACTATGAATACAATAAGAAAGGCGGAGAAAATGTGACACAGATCTGACTTCGCGACTTCGAGTGCCCGATGGCGACAGACGGCACGGCGTGTCGTTAATCCGGGTAATTTGCAAATTTAGGGATAAATGTGAATGTAACAACTACAGGGCTTCAGTTGAAAGCCAAAATTTAGCGGGTTCTCTGTTAGTACCTATGAGTAGATACAACCTCACATGGCTTTGCTTGATTGCGTATAACAGCGAGTGTTGAATCAATCACTTTAGAAAAAAATATATAGTTAAATTGATGATATACACTTGATTAGTATATGGCGTGAAAACACAATTCCTAAAAATTTTCACTATAGAAAAAAAACACGAACTTACCTCGAAATTTTACAAGAAAACCGCTGTATACATACACCAATCATCACTTAAATGCTAAACGGCCGCATGTCAAAAGTTCACTTTTTTACCAGAGAGGCGATCAAAGTTTTTGACCCATTGACTTACAAATAAATGGACGACGGGTCTAATACAAAAACCACGAAAAAAATGTCCCAAGTCAACCTATTTAAACGTAGTGACATGTAAAGGAATATGAAAAAGCTAAAACATTGAATTTAAATTGTAATGTCATCGCAGTACTGTCTAATTTTGCTTGCTTCGCTGTCAGTCAAACAAACGAAGACTAAAGCGTGAATGACGCTCTGTATACGATTTTAACGCCCTATAAGTTCGGACACTTTTTAGCGTGGACCCCACGTCCATATAATTGTAAGTCAATGTTTTGACCTCATTTTTTAAAATTTTAACAACACAAGATGCTTATTTTATGGCTTATAAATTTGTAAACACAGACACAACTCACAAAATGACTGTTTAGCTCAAAAGTTAGCCACGAAAGTGCAGAATGCCAAACAGGCATTTGCGTAATTCCGTTGTTTATAATGCCAAATCGCTAGGTGTCTTCGTGTAGTATTAAAATCTGACCGTTTTTGAAACACATTTTTGCAATAATAATATTTATGAAATTTTTTTGACGCCATGTTTTTTTTATATCAACTGAACTAAATAGAACACGTATAGTATCTATATAAATTTTTTCAAATGCGTTTAGTTTGTAAAAAAATAAATACGGAAAAATAAAGACAGTGTTAGTGTATAGAACCGATTCGGTATGGCAAAAAATTAAATTCGAGCTGAAGCAGTACGACTCCTAAGGTTCTTTACTTCTCACCTACAGAAACTATCCATGGAAACTAACAGTGCTTCCAAAGAAATTATAACATTGTCAGCAAGTACCCGCATACCCAACATACAAACTTTCATTTCCACATCCACTAACTAAAAAGTGATAAAATATTTTTTTGTAAAAATTGAGACTTACATGGTTAAATATAACGTTAATTTTATGAATCTAAACAATCAATTATCGTTTTTCAGGCGGTAAGTACATTCACGTTCTTTTAAAGATATAAAAGGGGGTATCCATTACGTTCGCGCACCAACCATGGTCCGTGGATCTGCAACCGCTCTATGGAGAGGTTATGGGCATCACTACAAGAAAACCGAATGCTCTGTTAGGTTCGACTCTGCTCCGCGCATGCATCTGCTCCACAGTTTTCACTTAGGCTCTTTTTAAATTAAATTCCTGTTCAATAATGACAAAAAAATATATGATTGCTAGTTGTCTTAAATAATTGAACGTATTGAGAAAAACTACAATTTATTAAGCTGTTTATATGAAATAAAATTTACAGTTACGTCCTTCAAATTGAATAAAAAGAAATATCTCTTTACATGTAAACATCCGTTGTTTATAAAATTTATATAATATTCTTTATTGTACAAAGAAAAGACACATGAAACACACGTTACAATGGACATATACAAAGGTGAGCTTATCTCTATAAGAGATCTCTTCCAGCCAACCCTAGCCGTGGTGCAAAAATGAAGTCTGCGGGACTAATTAATGTACAACAAAATTTAAATTTAAATGTGAATAAAATATAAATGATAATAATATACATACATATGCACATACATTTACACGAAAGAATAGATAATTTAATTTCAAACAGAATGTATTGTTAATATTTTTTTAACTTATATAGTTCATATATTATTT
>NW_020653757.1:1055859-1079400 GCF_003589595.1 Hyposmocoma kahamanoa
CGGGAATCGAACCCGCGACCAAGAGTTACGGATTACACTCCGCGACACTACCCAGAACACCTAGGCCAAAACCATTTTAGAAAAGTTAATTTCCCAAATTGGTTCTACCGGGAATCGAACCCGCGACCAAGAGTTACGGAATACACTCCGCGGCACTATCTAGAACACCTAGGCCAAAATCATTTCAGAAATGTTAATTTCCAAATTGGTTCTACTGGGAATCGAACCCGGGACCAAGGTTACGGAATACACTCCGCGGCACTACCCAAAACACCTAGGCCAAAACCATTTTAGAAAAGTTCATTTCCTAAATTGGTAATACCGGGAATCGAACCCGAGA
The DNA here is from genome assembly GCF_003589595.1 of Hyposmocoma kahamanoa. Lineage (NCBI taxonomy): Eukaryota > Metazoa > Arthropoda > Insecta > Lepidoptera > Cosmopterigidae > Hyposmocoma > Hyposmocoma kahamanoa. The sequence continues at coordinate 1,056,200 of NW_020653757.1, forward strand.
CCAAGAGTTACAGAATACACCCAGAATACCTAGGCCAAAACCATTTTAGAAAATTTCATTTCCGAAAGTGGTTCTACCGAAAATTAAACCCAGGACCAAGAGCTACGTAATTCACTCAGCGACACTTTCCAGAACACCTAGGCCAAAACCATTTTAGAAAAGTTCATTTCCCTAATTGGTACAGCCGGAAATCGAACCCGCAACCTTCTCATGCGTGCTTTATGTAAAATCTACAAATCGCTTAAAACACGACCACACACACAGCATGTTCCCGTGAGAAGAAATATTCACATTTAAAGTTCTATATTGTACCTATTGCTATTTCCAAAGTTCTCCCTAAGCAGTCCGATGTCGCTCAGAAATTGTTTGCCTTTCAAAGAAATATACCTTTTTGTTGAGAAGCCTAGTCACACTTTGTAGTGCCCGTGGTGACATAAGCTGGTGACGTCAGGCTGCGCCGCGCTGCACCGCGTGACACAAAGACATACCCACTTTATTTAGTGCATTTTCCAGCCACCGCCACTTGCCGCAGTTTTATTTTAAAGAAAATAGAAAACAAACAAAATAAAACCACCACTGATCCAGAAAATCTCGCAAATATTTGCTCTCGTGACGACGAACCTATGCTTCAACCAGAAAATAGTACTCCAACTTCAATTAAACTAGGGGGAAGTCGCCTAGTGGCGGACACCTAAGTTTATAAGACATTAAAGAAAAAACTGGTTCTAGGAACGTAGATTTATTTATTAAATAACAATGTCAACAAATTTTAGAATCAAAATAAATGAATAAAAGTACAAAACTCTCCATAAACATACTTAAAAATATAAATCAAACTTTATTAACAACTGCAAGTGGCACCTATTACCGGACAGTCTTATATTCAAGCCCCCAAGACCCGACATCTTTAAAACATCATGCACCGATCGCATATGTAGCTTTCTGAACATTCAGGGATGTCTGCACGTACTTCATAATCCCATCCACGGCAGCTGGAGCACTGTATCCAGTCGTCGTCGTGGTCCTCTTAGCATACTACGCTACGTAATTTCGACCATATCAAAGTGAGAGTGAATAGGCATTATTTAGGTTTGCATGCTACATCATCGACCTCATTGTCACATCCATCGTCCATCAGGTGAGATGGAAGTCAAATGCGCACTAATTTTTGCATAAAAAGTAGTTTCTATGTTAGACATTTGAGTTTAACGGTTCCAGTTTCTATGCTTTGTATCCACTCTTTCCTTTGGCCTTTATTCCTTGATATTATAAAAAAAACAAAACTTCATAGAGATGAATTCGCGGTCGCGACATCCAGAAACGTCTTGCTTGCTCGCGTCCACGAACATAACTTCGCTCTAGTGTTGCCAACTAAACTAAAGCAAATGTCGCTTGACAGAAGGCTTAAATTCGCTAATTGTCGCTAAAACTATAATTCCACTCGATATGAAAATTCTACTCTTATGGTGCTCATCATAAGGTACATTTCACTGGCAAGAACTTTATGGTCATGGCACAGATAAAAGACCAAGCTCATAACTTTCTACTTAAATTTTGATAACCCCTTTCTATCAACCTTTTGATTATACAGGATGTTATAATGTTATAACCTGTGCAAGCAAGTCCGTGCAGGGACCTTAAACGTTCAGGTCCTGAACCCAGATCAGCTCGTGGACAGGGTTGTCAGATAGTTGTCACGGACTTCGTCCGGTGCTCAAAAGGCTAGTGCTTTGGGTGAGTGACTCCGGGTGCACGTATTGTACCATCCCTATTTTTCAGATAGGTACTGGAGGTGTTGGCACGCGCGTTTCCCGTTATGCATTGCACAACTAACAGTTGCCGCCGCTAAGGCGCTGAATCTAAATTCAACTAACTACCAACTCTCCCACTCCTCCCTGGCGATAGAGCTGTAGGCACTCTCACTTCCCGACGCCGAAGCGTCTTTCCAATTCCCATTATTCCTATGCGACTGGATAGACCGGGGGAAATTTCGCTTATCCTCTCTCTACTAGTTATCCGGACTAGCACCGGAGATATCAGTCGCAAAGTCCTGCGATAGTGGCCGGACAAACTTTATACTTAAAGACCAATACAATTTTACCATTGAGTAAAAAAAAGAGATAAGATGAAATCATGTTAAATGTTAATAGACGAAACCTAACTAATTAAAAAGGCGCCAAAAAAGAGCAAAATTTTTCTTGTAACTAAACAGAAACAAAATGTCGCTTTTGTTGTCAAATTGTCGTTTAATCTAGCGACAAAGTCGCTAAGTTGGCAGCAATGTTGCGCTCCGCTTTGTTACCGCGCAAAAACCGCCAACACGCGGAGCGATTGCCGCGAAGCGTATTACGTTGCATGGGAACGTATCCACTAATGGAGCAGTTGCAGAACGTAATGGATATCCACCTTTACGAGAACTACATACATGTACAGGTGTTGTTAGAATACTATGGGACGTTGGTCTATATTCAGCCTTATAATACCTCACAACTTGAAGAAATTCAATTATTTACATCAGGAATAGAGTAAGAATTTCACGTATTTGATAGGATAGGAAAATATTTTTCCGGATTTAAATCGCGTATATTTGTTTTTTCAAACAATCCTACTTTTCGGGCCCTTTACAGGTCCCATGTTCACGGTTGACTGACATGGCACCTGTAAAAGACCCGAAACGTTGGTTTGTTTGAAAAAACAAATATACGCGATTTAAATACGAAAAAATAGTTTCATTTCCTATGTGTAACAATCGCGAAAACCTAAGAACTCGATACGTATTTAATTTTATTTATCGTGGTACAAGTACAGATAACAGACTATGTAAAACACGTAAAACAATCACGCATGTAACATTATACGTCTGATATCCAACTATTCGTGCCTATCTACACGGCATATTTTTTACGCGCAGATGACGCCCGTTAACGCGATATAGTCGCGTTTTAGATCAGTAGAGCTTCTTGCGCAAGAGTCGTCCAGGCATATACTGCCTACCTTTCCTATTTGTGATGTGAACATAAGTCCGTTCCAGTTTTGGAGGGTAACCCCCCGTTCACACGCCATTGTACTGCACGTTTTTTTGCAGTTTAAATCCGAACCGAATAAACAGTGGCGCATATATTAGATATAGAACCGTTCACACGGTGTTTGTCCTGCAAAAAAAACACACACACATATAAACGCACATCGAATACTGCAAAATAACGTGCAATGCAATGCCGTGTGAACGGGGGGTTAAGGTGCTGGTGAAATTACAGGGACTTGTCAATTTATGTCAGGGTGACGGGAGCAGTGACATTGCTCTTCAGAGCTTTGCGATTTAATGTTACGGACAGGCGCATAACTTCTTTGTCCAGCTACTTGGTATCATAAAAAGCTTAGAAAGGGATTGCTGCAATAACGCGGGACATAAAAAAGTTTTGTTGTATGTCTGCATGCATGCATGATGCATTTTAATTTAAAAATCTAAAATATCACTTATACTAATAAGTTCCATGTATAGTCAGAGGCTAATGTGAATGATGTAATGCAATAGGGAATTTTGATACAATACACCACAATACTATGAGCCCCGACTATAGTCCATTTGTTTAGTGTACTTAACTAAATGTAAACAATCTTCATTAAATATACATTTATAAAATGATTTTTACTTACCTTCAAATACAAATTACAAATATGTACTTGCCTTCATATGAAATTGCATGCCTATTTTTATACCTATTGATTTGTAAGACATATTTTTCAATAAAAAGATGTATCAAGATTGTTTACATTTAGTTAAGTACCTAAATAAATGGACAATAGATGTTGTCAAACTGTCGGAATACTCCATTGAATATTAAACCTTAAGTTGTTTTCACAAAGGGTTTAATTGTGCATTATCTAAAAGTGACAATGCATCTGTCACAAGTAACTTTTGGTCGAAATTATTAAATGTTGCTCTTTAAACGAGAGATAAAAAACTGCTATAGAAATGAAGAAAAAACAAAATACTATTCTTCGTGGCACAGGGTGCTTAAAAAGCTAGCAGCTTCTGCGCTTTCAGTACATTGGAATAAAGGTTCTGTTAAAATAATTTTCAGTATACTCCCATCGAAATGGACGGGTATACTTACCGGATTTCGGTCAACGGTGATTCCCCCGCCACCCCCACCTGGCAGAGAAGACACCCTCAATGTGCTAATATTCGGTTTCGACTCCACAGCCAGAAATGGTTTTATCAGGAAGATGCCCGAGAGCTATAAATATCTGAAAGATGTTTTAAAAGCCACTTTCTTGACTAGGTAAGTTGCTAATTTCGATATTTCCTTTAACATGTTGATTAAATTGCTTGTTTAATTTGTGATCAAGACGCATGTTCTCGAAGCTTCCGGGGTATTTCCTTACTAAGTAAACGTAATTCTGCTACGGCAAGAACAAATTAAGTACTTTACTCTTGGCTCGGATATCACAATGTCAAAGATCAAAATTCACTGGTCTTTTTTCCATTTTTGTATTATTTTATTTTGCCTGAGTGGGTAAACGGTTGATGACTTTACCACCTTAGTCAACCGTGACCATGGAACCTGTAAAAGGCCCCGAAACGTTGGTTTGTTGGAAAAACAAATATACGCGATTTAAATCCGGAAAAATAGTTTCATTTTCCTATGTGCAACAATCGCGAAAACCTTAATAAGTCGATAAACCTTAGTATGTCGACTCGGCATTTGCAAGATTCGAAATAAACCAAATTCTCCCCCTGCACATTGTATCTAACCAATACTGCCTTGTATTGGGTTATTGCACTCTTATTAAACGTTAATGGAACGTTATTATCAGTGTTATAATTTCAATTACAAAAGAATCGATTACATCAACAATGTAACTAAGGACAGGACCTAAGCTTTTCCAAAGATATTCATTTACGATATTTTCCAGGTATAACATAGTCGGAGATGGGACCCCGGCATCACTGTTCCCCATCCTCACCGGCAAGACTGAACTAGAGTGGCCCGAAGCCAGGAAGTCTATGGGCAAAAACTTCATGGATCACACCAACTTCATTTTCCATAGAGTCAAGCAAGATGGGTAAGTGAAAATAAGTTGCAATCGTTCACAGATACACAATAAATATATATAAATGAAATGTAATTTATTTGCCTGAAATATGGTTTACAAAAGATGGTACACATAATATATAATAAGAGGACTGTCCTCATTCTTCACCAAACTTGGCATGCAGATGATATATGGTCATCAATATTTTATAATTTAACAATTTTAAAGCAATTCTAATAGTAGTACAGAGTTATTAACAATTATTATAATACTAAATTATTGGTAATATTTTTTTTTTTTGGTTAAATAGATTTAATTAAATATTAACATACTATCATAGCAAGCCATTATCATGTCATGAAGATGTAAAAAAAAAAAAATTAATGAGTAAAGTTTTCTTTATTTAAAAGTTTTCTTTATAGTATTTGGTATATGTCTTTACCCATAAGAAAACACTCCACTTCATAATCGCTACTATATTATCACGTTTCAGGCTAAAATTTTCATTGTTCTCTGAAGATTTGTTATCAACCCATTGTACGTTCCACTAATGGGCACGGGTCACCTTTAAAGAGAGGGTGTAGGCCATAGGTTCCCAAACTTTTTGGTTCACCGCAAATTTCAACGTCCACCACTACCAAAAATAATTGAAAACTTGTATTTTTTATAGTAAATTAACACAAAACATCACAAGAAAAAAATATACATATGTGTAGTAGTGTTCTCTAAAAGCGTAGTGTACTCTAAATAGATAATTCAATTCTTTTTTTTCAAATACGGTAACACCGTGTGGACATCATCAACGACCCCCAATTGCTTCCGGGGTCCCTGCTCTACCGTCGACGAACTAAAACGCGGCAAAGTGACATTGGTCAAATAACTGTTTTAAATAGCAAAAAATAGAGCACAAAATTATCTTTTAAAAACAGTTAAAATTAGTTAATGTGTTCGATTTATCGGATCTTTTACGATATCTCAAAAAAATATTTTGTCACTTAATCACGTTTTGGTTAGTGGACGACAGTACTGCTCCCTAGAACTCTTCAGCGCCCATTGGGGGGCTACTTTGGGAAACTATGGTCTACACAAGTTTTTCAAGGGTGGTGGTGTCGTATTACCATAGTTGCATTCCTGTCGCAGCTACCGCACCGCGTATTTCGAAGACCAGCCTTCCATAGGCACGTTCCAGTACCGCTTCAACGGTTTTGCTAAACAGCCCGCGGATCACTACCTGCGCGACTTCTATCTCGAGGTGGACAAAATGAGAAAACACTCCAACAAATACTGTGTTGGTGATACCCCACAATATAAGCTCATGATGAATATCACTGAACAGGTAAAGTACACGTGTACATATCACATATCTTCATATACCACATATCCTCATAGCTACATGGCGTTGAACCATTTTAGTGCATTTCTGAATCTCAATGTAACATTTTGGCTAGAGTAGATTGGTAGTTCGAGCATCGAGTACATAATCAGAAATAGAGACGAAAAATATTTTAATTTGTTTGAAAACAATTCTGCCAAATCATTACTGTGACAACAGCGATCCGATTGGCCAGCCCGAATTCGAAACAATTGGCGGGTGTCAATTGTTTCACTTCAAATCTACTAGTTTAACTTGAGCTTGCTATAATGGACGAAAACTGCAAAATTACATATTTAATATTTAATTACATATGAAATGTGAATTTTTTTGCTGTTTTTCCCATACCATCGAATGCAACAGCCCTCTATAGTTAGAGATGTTAACTTTATTACAATAAATACAGAATATTTTTGGAATATACGGAGACGTACACACAGGTCAGTTGTTGGCGCTGTACTGTTTCAGGTTTCTAATTTGTGGTTCAGCGCAAACGCCTATATTTATATATTTCCTATATTTATATATGGCCGATATTTCGTCTCTTAATCTGGTTATATACTCGATGACTTCCAGTGACTATTATCCACGACTCGAACTTAAGATTGATTTTGACCTGTGGAGCAGTCAAGATCGTCGGCGCCTGAGGGCGCTTTCCCATTATGTCGTAACGTGTTATTTATCGTTAGACGACTGTTGCGTCTAGCCTGTTCCCATATCACGACTATCTGTCGTGACTGTGTTGTGGACGTTTATTTTATTGTTGAACAACTGTCGAGTCTAGCTGTTCCCATTAGATCGTGACGACAAGTTATCGGTTCACGGCAGCCGCCTTGTCGTTTGCACGACAGAAGCGTTGCACGACTGTCGTTCTAGCTCTTCTCATTGTCACGACAGTCTGTTGTCGTAACTTCAAAAAGTCCTGAACGACAGTTAATCGTGTGGTACTGAACAACTTCATATAAATATACAAGTCACGCCATTTTAAACTGCACGTCTATCAATCGTCACCACATAATGGAAACGCCCTTGACTATATAAATAACATTTTTATAAAAAAAGACCTCAAAAGTTTTGAAATTCAATAAACCTGAATCAAAAATATACTAAAAAAAGAATTAAGATCGATGAATTCTCAAGCCGCGTTAAATGCAAATTTTTCAGTTCTTCAAAATGGACGCCAAGAAGTTTTGCTTCACTTTCATAGCGGACATAACTCACGACGACTTCAACCAGATCACCTCTGCCGACAAAGAGTTCGTCAGTTTTCTGCGCCAGTTCAAAGAAGATGGACGGCTACAGAACACGTTGCTGTTTGTTTTTGGCGATCACGGACCTAGGTATGGCCTTTAGTTTCTATAGACAAAAATCTTAGAATTAACTGTTTCTCACAGACAAAATTTTCATTTAATTTTTTTTATTACTATTTTCCATCCAGTAATTACTGCTCTTCATGAATGATGCCATAAGTAAATACCGTTGTATTTTAATTTATTGCCTGTCAAACCATAGCCGGATTTTGTTACACTGTTACAGCCTAGGTTAAAGTTTTCTTTATACCTATTCCTTAATTAATAAATTAATAATAATGTAAAGAAGTTAATTTTAGTCAAACTCACTCTGAGGTCCATTTTGTCAATTGTCTTAGTATCAATAGAGCTCCTTGTGAAAGAGTTCGTCCAGGGAAGTACTGCCACCTTACCTATTTCTGCCGCCAAGCAGTAATGTCAGCATTACTGCGTTCCGGTTTTGAAGGGTAGGAGTGCTGGTTATAATTATAAATTACAGGCACATGAGACCAACCTATGTCTCAGGGTGACGAGCGCAGTGGCAGTGCCCCTCATATCTTTGTGTTTTAAAGCTCTGAGTGGAACTGCACTGTTATGAACAGGCGTCTCGCTTACTACAAGGCGCACGACTTGTTCGTGTCGTCGCGTCGCTTCGTATCATGTTAAAAAAAAGCTCTACCAGGACGAAGATACTAGTATTTTTTGCGGCATTCCAAACTCAAATGTATTTACTAGTTCAAAAAATGACAAATGGCTTCAGTAGTGCAATCAGTGTGCAGTTCGTTTTGCAATTGCAACAACCGCATCGGAATTGCGTGCAAACAGCACAGCGTTTCGATGATGCCGCTTGCAACTCCCACCCAACTACTTCTGTTCAAATTCATGGTACCACTATTTCGTTTAACTGAGGTAAACGATTCTTTTATGGGGAACTGTATACGTTTATACAATAAGATTGCGGAGCATATATTAAGGTTATTATTTCCTAAGCTCAAAACTTACGTTAAAAATATTTTAATTAGAGTGGTTCGTTTAAAGAACAGTCCCAATTGAGTACAATACAATACAATACTTAAATTCTTTATTGTACACCAAAGAAAGGAAACACTACACTTATATTAAATGAAGGTAATTTACATAACAAGATCAAGGCCGGCTTTTGGAGCGGCAGCCATCATAGAGAAATAGATGAATTGTCATCGACAAGAAGTTACAAATAAAGGCACCCATACACGAGTGTCGCGGTGCTACCAATGCACGGATTACAAATTAATGAATTAATTATTTAATAATTTAAATGATTATTTATTTCGCTTTTACTCTGAACAGAATGTATAATATTTGTTTGATTAAATATGTTTCCAGGTATCTGAACGTCCGAGCCACCTACCAAGGTAAACTGGAAGAGCGTCTACCGCTGATGGGAATAGTTTTACCAGAAAAACTACTAGCAGAGCGACCAGAAGTAAAGGCGGCTTTACAATCAAACATCGATGTTCTGACAACGCCTCACGACGTTTATGCAACGGTATTGGACGCGATTGGGATGACGGAGCATTGGAACCCCTTTAAGGTTAAAGGCGCCGATTTACCTAGAGGAATGACGTTGTTCGAGCCGGTAAGTTTGCATCTCAGTGCCAAACCATGCTCCAAAGGGGTGCATGAAAAAAGCCTTAAGAGCGTAGCACGACGTACTAGAGTACTTTTGTGCCGATTGGCAAATCTCTTAACGACGAAGAAGACCAAGCTCTAGGAGGTAGTTTGAATCCCTCTGCCGGTACCTATGATTTTCAAGAGTTTGAAAGTTACTTATTCCGCTGGCCTCCGACACCAAAGTACGCCATGTTTCCCGCTCTTGTGTTTGTGACACATTCAGTTGCTTTAGGTCTTTAGCGACTTCATCCTTCCAGGGATGCCTTGGACGGCCCACTGGACGATGACCCGTAGGTTGCCCCAAATACGTTCTTTCCCATTCTTTCCACATGTCCTAGTCAGCGAAGTCGATCAGATTTTATTTCCCCGACTATGTTCGGCTCAGACACTAGTTCTTTTCTACTTCTCTATTGAATCTGGCCCTCCAGTTCCCAAATTCTCGTTTGTTTGAAAGTGACGTATTTTATATTTGTGAACGTTTAGTAGCAATACCTCATGCTAACGGTGACGAAGATTATGGTGAAACCTGCAAGTCGAAGAAGGCTCACAATCGGTGGAAAACTTGTGATGTTTCCAATTCGCATTAGGCTAGCGTTGGGATTACAGCGCAAGGCCTCCCCCTACAGGAGACCTGTGCCCAGCAGTGGGACATTTAATGAATTGATGAAGTAAATTCTAAATAAATGTTATATTATAACCTTAAAACTATGAGTAGTATGTAGTTCCCTTCGAAGACGCTAGATGGCGTTGATTGATTTTACACTATAGTCTGTGTTTTTACGGTTGCCAGTTTTCACGAAATTTTAAATAGTTATGAGTTGTCGATAGTTTTATCGATAGATTAATAATAATAATAACGCACACACTCAACATACCTCACACTAGGGAAACCCTGTGTCGTGGGTGCCATGGACACACATATAGACAACCACAAATTACACCCAAACTCACGAGAGAAATGAGTGTAGGCCATACAAATTCGGCCACCGAGGCAGTTTTTGTGTAAGAAGATAAAATTTTGCCAAAAATGACTGAATTGTTAATGAATACGACGCGACGTTCTAATGATTACTAATTTTCTTCTTTATTCTTATTTTAACAGTGGGCCTACTAGTATCGAGATGAATTTTTATTCACATACATTTTAACATAATTCTAAATACAGTGTTTATATGGATGCTTACAAACTTTACCAATTCAAATGAACTCGTGCTCAGTAATTGGATGAATAATGGGTGGAAGATTATTCAAACGAAACATGTTCGGCTATTTATTCCATAAGCGTGACCAATATTCAGCTGATAGTCGATAGAATATTTATCGACTACAATCACTAGCTGCTCAAAAGCGGGCAACACTTTTGCGCAATGAACTGTCACTTTACTCCGTCTTCAAAAAAGACAGACTATAAAGGTGCCTTCAAATTAGACATACATACATATACTTAACGCCTTAAATTTTTCCCATCCCGATTAGACGCTTGTATGAAAAGTTCTAATGGTGCCACTACAGTGCTTCTATAAGAGTCTAATTTTAATAATAATAACGCACATACTCAACAATTTGTCTGTAGCCTTAGATCGCGATGATATTTGGGAATTCCATCTTACTTGGCAACGGGTACTCGGAACTTTTTTTTTTATATGATATAACATAAGCGATTACATGCTTTTAGTGTTGTATATCGGTACTGCAACTGCCTCTCCGATCAAACTTGGAAGAAATTGTGGGATTGGCCAGTTTGGCACATCATCATCATCATATACAGCCTGACTTCACCCACTGCTGGGTACAGGCCTCCAAGTTTCTGTACCACTTCCCACGATCCCGCGCTAATGTCCTCCAGTTTAACCCCCCAATTCCCCAATGAGCGTGACACACTATGGCCTAAATCTTCTTCTTCAAGGAAACTCACGCCCAACAGCGATGATATGGCAGTTCTAGCAATTGTAAAACAAACTGCACAGAAACTACACTTTTGCAACTTTTCAATAATTTTACGCCCTTAGTTATAAGATCTTAATAATTTTATTTCAGATACCTCGCAACAGATCATGCAGTGAAGCCGCAATAGAGGCCCACTGGTGTGCGTGCCACCGCTGGATCACAGTCCCGCCGTCCGATCCCATGCACCGCCGTGCTGCTGACGCTTTAGTTAACCACATTAACTCGCTAACGGAGTCCGCCAGGTAATAATGCCTTAACGGTCCAAATAACTGCCTCTGAGTTCTAAGCTCTTTTCGTAGTATCTTCGAAGAGATGATCAGAAATGTATTAATGAGTTATCATAACTTTCTTTTAATCAAGCACTGTACAGGGTTATTTGTAAATTTCTAACAACCTCGCAACCTTTAATAATTCATCACATTTTACAAGATATTTAAATAGATCGCTTGAGGTGGGGGTTGTCGTGAAGGACGGTTGCATGTTTGAACTTAACTACCACACCTACTAGCAAATAGTGCTGTAGGTTGGGACGGTATATCATCCAGCATACTCAAAATGTCAAGGGAATTCATCGGGAAAGTAGACCGATTGTACCGAAGGGATTCCTAGTCCCTGACATTACACATATTTATGTAACTTTTCTATCTCTTCGGGGTGTTTTTCCTGACGCTCTAAAATAGGCAACTGTGCATCCAATTCATAAGGGTGGAGATGCGAACAATCTAAGCAACTAGAGGATCTAAACAACTAATTTCGGTTTTACCTCCCCTCTCAAAAATCCTGGAAAAGATTCTAAATAGGAGACTAGTAAATTATTTAAACAAGAACAATATTTTGGCTGCAAACTATTTTGGTTTTAGAGCAGGAATATCGACTGAAAATGCAGTCTGCGATTTAGTTGACAGTGCAGTCAGGATATTGGACTCTGGAGTCAAATACATGGGATCTCTGTAAAGCGTTTGATACGGTGTGAGTCTCCATCCTATTGACAAGGTTGCAAGAGGTAGGAGTTAGGGGGATAGCCTTAGATATGTTTTGCAGACTATATGTCCAATACGAAACAGATAGTCAAAGTTGATTCTCATATTAGTGATTAGGAACTAATCACATTCGGAGTCCTGCAAGGGTCAATCTTTGGTCCTACTCTTTTCAACATTTATATTAACCACCACGCTGAGGACACTGCTTTACTTGTCCATGGTGCAACTTGGCCAGAAATTAAAAACAATGCTGAATTTGCCTTGAGAGTGGTTACGGGTTGATTGGCTTCTAGCTTCCTCACGTTAAATATTGACAAAACTAAGTACATTCCCTTTTCGTTTAGATCAAAAACAGCATTTCTTGAACATTTGACTATCTAAACTCACCCGCTCAGCGCAATCAATATCAATTTGACATATTTGGGTCTTTGCTTTTGCAATAATGTACTACTGCCGTGTGTCGTAAGCGTACTAGACCCACTCGGTACTAACACCGCGGTGTCTCCCCTTGCCGCCAGATCGCAGTGCGCCCCGCGTGCCGTCATTTCGGTGGCCTACGTGGCGCAGCGCGCGCCCAACACGCGGATGTTAGCGTTCGCGGGCGCGCGCGACGCCGACGGGTACGTGGGCAAGTTCGGCGCCGCCGACGCGGACAAGAAGACCACCACCTACCAGCTGCAGGTGAGCCCGCTCGCCGTTGACGCTACTAATTAACACTACGCTGAATGGAATTTGGACACGTAGCTCGTAGAACTGACGCCGTTGGGGCAGAAAGGTTCTCGAATGGAGATCGCGAACCGGAAGGCGTTCACTCGGTAAGGGCGGCGGGTAACCGATGTATGCACGTCGCGTCCGATCGGCTAGTCTGAAAATCTTTGGGGGAGGCATATGTTCAGCAGTGAACATCTTCGGGCAGATATGATGATGAAATGGAATGTTGTCGATTTTGCCTTTTTAATGCAAAATTATTCAGCAATTATTTATGAAATTCAAAATTCAGAAAATAATGCAAAAAGTAATAATTATATATTTTGTAGTCTATTATGAGTAACTTGTAGAGTGGGATATCAATTCACTCAAAGTAACTTTAGTACATATTTAGAACTGTAGATGGCGACACTTGGATTAAATAAGAAGAATTAAATCTCGAAAATTTGAAGTTTTAAACTAAATAAGAAGTATGAAAAGGAAATGCAATTTAGGAATGTTGAAATTGAAATTTACTTACAAATTGTGAAAATTGGTGAAAACTGTTGTGAAAACACATTATGCTCCATAACATTTCCATTTTCTTTAAATTTTATAATATCAAATCGAATGCTTGGCATTTGAAGTTAAAAGTGTTTATGCCATCATGTTACGGTAAAGGAAAACATCTTGAAATTATCCGCTTATCGGAGTACGTGAAAACCCCATCTGAACCGCTCCAAGAGGCGTTAAGCATTAGCACGGACATGGGTTAATGCAGAGATAAGAAAGAAAATTTAATTTTGTTTCAGTTGGACGTATCACCGGGCAAGGGAACGTACGAAGCTTCAATGACGTACGTAAAGGCTGAAGACAAATTTGTCGTCAACACGCGAGACATATCTCGTATCAACGCGTACGGAAACCAGCCTAGCTGCATCAGCGATCGCTTCCCCCATCTCAATAAATATTGCTATTGCAATAACTACTCTGGAGACTGAAGACTTTTAGGAATCTCAAAATTAAGTATAAGCAGGGAACATTGTTGTGCAACACATTGCTGAATGTTACTTAATTTCAGTTTTGCGACATTACACAACGTTACCCAACATGTTGTACTGCAAATATAGCCTGATGAATATAGCGCTAAAAGCTGGCAAATTACAATTGAGCCTCGTTACATTGCAGTGTTTTTCAGAGCTAATTATTTCACTATGAATGACGTCACAAGTTTAGGGTTCAATAGTAACTTGTCGGCTTTCAAATCTGTAGATAGATTTTGTGATTTAAGAAGTCGTGCATCTCTTTACGAGTCTCGACATGTGATCTGTCAGCCCCAAATCTATTAATTTTCTTAAAACCGCTGGTTATTGTAATTCCACCGAGATTTTGCAATTATGATAACAGTCGTTATTCTATTCTACTAATATCTAATTGCAATGGCAGTTGAGTCATAATAGAGTTTTTTTTAATTTTTAAAGGTTATTCGGGACTTAGTCATGTATAAAACGTATTTTAATTACCGCGACGTTTCGGACGTATTGCAACGTCCATAGGCTCGAAGGGGCTGAAGAGGTGGGTGTCAGCAACTTCTAGCCGTGCGAGTTTTTCTAACTACCCACACTTGATCTTCATTATTTATTTGTGCACTAGGGTTGTCTTTAGACCGACACAACACTCACAACATTCGACGACTTGTCGGGTGATATTAATGTCGTTTACATTTGTTGATAACTGGGTCCCATGAAGATGAAAGCTTAAAACCGTCTTCTCGGTTAATATTATGGCGTTTTTTAATTTCTACTATAGTGATGACGTTCTATAGAAAGGATCTTGGGGATTATGAAGCTCAATCCAGTGGTTTGGACCTGATTCCAGCAAATGCTCGGCTATTGCAGACTTGTTGCGCTGACGGTTTTTAGCAGCCGCGATGTGTCTTTGATTTTTTCCGCGTTTTGTGTCGGTCTGGTGACAAACCTACTGCACAAATAAATAATGAAGATCAAGTGCCTCTTCAGTCCCTTCGAGACCATGGACGTTGCAATACGTCCGAAACGTCTAGGTAATTAAAATATGTTTTATACATGATTAAGTCCAGAATTAAAAATCAAATGATAAGTGAAAATCGTGAAAGTTTAATTCTTAATAAAGTGTCAGTGGAATGGCAGTGATGGGATTCATTAATTAACGGTTGGGATTGCGTTACTAAGGGTCGTATTCCAGAACTGTACTCAATGCTCAAGTCAGGATTTGAGCAGACTTGAGTATGATTTCAAGCACTGGAAATACGACCCCAATGGCAAGGACTTGAGTATGATTTTCAGTGCTCACTGCAATAGTCAAGTCCTCACTTGAGTATTAAGTAGAGTTCTGGAATACGTAAATCTCCATGGAATTGTTTTGGGCTCTCCTGTAAAATTTTGTTTTAAACACTTACTAGGTGTTGCTATGGGGCAGCTGAACTGAGATGATTTAAAAATCTGTCAACAGCGAATTCGTTAAATGTAAAATATTTATTAGAATTAAGTTATGGAGTCATTTTTTCCGGGATATATCCAACATTACACAGAACATTGCATTTCGTAAGTTTGCAAACGACGTAAAATATTTATTCATATGAGACAAAAGAATAATGATATGACAACTAGTCGAAAAATGTATTATTTATAAATTTATTGTTAAATAACTCCACTAGTTTTAGCTATAATTATTAAGACACAAAGAAAAATTCCTTCGATCCAGCAGGACTCAAACCTGCGACCTTTATCATCAACATTAGCTTGTGGTAACTGGAAAGTTACCGGTTGAGTGAGAAGGTTCATACATTTCTCACAAATGTCACTTACGGCGTCGAAACTCGTGCTAACTCGACCTTGTAGCTCAGTTGGAAGAGCAAGGTGACGGTACTCCCGGGAATTTTTCTTTGTGTTCGATCATTATATGAATAATTATAGTCTAAATAAAATTAACTAAATTGAATCTCCGCAGCAGAAAACTCATATATACTTGCAGCGTTCTCACTTTGCGCGTTGTTCAAGTAGCTGCTGGCAATTAGGTCTCCCGTTTTCACACAAAAATATATTTCGCGAAGTATTATTTGTGCTCTAGAATGTTATCGACTATACACATAAATATTAACATTGATAAAACACTAACAACCTTGCAGGACTATAATTACTAACATCATGTACATACAGACAAGTTCGCCGAAGCGTATACGGCTGGCTTCCATGCCTATATGGACACCTCCTACGTAAAGTATCGTATGTCGAAATTGCTAAGTTTACAGGGTAGCATTTTAAGTTCTGAATTCACTGAAATGAGCATAACACGACAAAGCTAATCTAATAGATCATCTAACCGATATGTAGGGTTTTACAATACTCTGTGTGAGTAACCGTTTGCCGAATAAAACTGAAAAATGCTAAAGTCACCTGTTATGTCCTTTCAGTGGATTCAAAACTTTAAAACACTTCCCTGTAAACTTGGCAATTTCGACATACGATACTTTACGTAGGAGGGGTCGATATATGCTTAGTCTCTCTTTTTTGAAGATGGAGTAAAATGACAGTTAATTGCACAAAAGTGTTGCCACCCTGAGACATAAGTTGACAAGTCCCAATTGCCTGTAATTTCACCAGCACCCTTACCCTCCGAAACCGGAACGCAGTAATGTTCACATTACTGCTTGGTGGCAGAAATAGGCAAAGTGGCAGTACTTCCCTGGACGAAATCTTTCACAAGGTCTACCGCTACTTAAAAATAGAATCGATTGTTATAACAAATTTAATCGGTAACGCATTAGGACATCACTAATTGATTACAATTCGAGCTGCCAAAAGTAAAATAAATGGTTCAACTGAGTATTAAGCGTCTAATTTGAAGGCGCTCTTGTAATTTCTTTTGTTCATTATAATCTTTCCATAAGTAAATGTGTGTTTTCACCATGCAATTTAGCAGTGTGTAGTAAACAGATGGCACATGCTTTACTGAAATAGCTATTCTTTGATTCTCCAAATATATACTCGATAAATTGGTTCAATAATATTTCGCGAACTATAACTATGGTTTTATTTTTATTAGTCATAATTCAGAGTGTTTGTTTTTTTCTCGAAATTTAAATATACTTCCGGACACATAATTCTAGCCACCTCGCATTTTTGTCTTAAAGGGTCACAGACCACATAAATACGGGCTAGAATACAAAAATAGTGTTATCGTCGAAGAAAAAGTTTTCCCCCCGGCAAATTAAATTTCCCACAAGAATTTATTTTTATATTTAAGGATTTTTTTATATGAAGTTTCAAAATTGCTTAATAATTTTTGGTCAATCAAGCATTGCTTAAGTATATAATGCGAGGTGGCTCGAATTATATGTCTGGGAGTGTATATTAATAAAAGAAAGTTTATCTGACTCCAGCTTATTAACATAATAACGTCCCTTGTACACAAAATATACACGTGGTTCAAGTAAACGCCCAGTGTGCATTATAATGAAAGTAACTCAAATTTAGGTCTATATTATATTCTATATAGGGTACCTATAGTCTGTATTTTTTAAGATGAATTAAAATCACGGTTCCTTGTGCAAAAGTGTTGCCCGTTTGCAAACGGCTAGTGATTGCCCATCGATTGAATATTGTTACGCTTATGCAATAAATAGCCGACGTTGATTTATTTGAATCATCATCGGCCCATTATTCGTCCAACTGCTGGACACGGGTTCATTTGAATTGTCGATTTTTGTAAGTTCGTACATGAATGGGTCCAAGTATAAGGGCCAAACTAACAATTTGATCATTTTCATTTCTTTGTGGGAAATGCTTCATTTCATTATAAAATGTAGCATTTTCAAATAAGTGAAAATGATCAAATTCGGACCGGATAAAGTTAGGACCCATCGACCTACATACACTTGGCAATTTTTTCCTTCTTTCACTATCTATCGAAAAACTGTCGACATCAACTACATGACTATTTAAAATTTTATATTTTTATATAACTGGCAACCCTACAAATGTCATTTTACTTCATCTTCAAAAAAGACAGACTATAGAATATTTGAAAAAATCCCGCTTGTTTTTTTTCACACAAAACTAAGGGCGCACTTAGTTAGGCCTAAAGTCTGTAATTATATTTTTCTAATACTGTACTTTGATCAATCATGTCACAAAAGAGCTCTTTTTAGTTCTGTACCAAAATTTTGTGTTCTAAAAACGTCATATTTTTGCTAATTAAAATATCAAATATGACGCTATTCAAACGCTCTACGATTGGTTAAAAGTATAAGCGGTACTTGGTCTATACTATATCTCTTTGGTTTTTTGTTTTGTAGTGTTTGTTTGGCTTTCGTATTTGTTTGTTGTCGTGGATTGTTAAGGATAATCTTTAAGCATTGGTTGTGTTTTATTGTTTTCATTTACTCGTAGAAAAATTATTGTATGCAATCGTTACATAATTAGATCCTAAAATCTCGTGACTAAACACAGTATTCGACTTTAAGAACCCTCATTATGCAACGATTGCATAATATTAGTTTACCTACACACATATCAAATGTTGTGTTCAAAAACCGCAAATTATTACGGCCAGCGTAAAGACAAACTGTTAGAACAAATTTCTTATCTGTAAAAAACATCAAATTCGAGTTTTATTACATAAAATTGTTTCTCGGCTCATTTCTCACTAATTTGGTGTTACTTTTAATTTAATTTATGTATTTGCTTCGTCGTTACAAGGTTATATTATATGACAGTTCTGGCCGACTATAGATTGTTTATGAATTAATAAGAAACTACGGTTGTGTGCCACGTGTGAGAAAAGTTTTTATTTAACGCCATTTCGCCAGTCGTAACATGCGGTCCCTGAACACATCGCAGAAAGCTTATAATATGTGTGTAGATAAAGCAGTGTATGTAACTGTACATAATTAGGCATTAAAACACTCGTGTGATGTTTTTATAAACCCACACTCGTATTTTAATACCTTTTATTATGTAATAGTCCCATAAACTATTAGTATGTAAGTTTTAATGCACATTGGGTCTTTTGCGCTTTTCCCATTCTAGTTTGTTCATAAAAGTAATAACGGAATGAACGATTAACAAAATATTATTTTTATAAAAATATTTTTATTTTCATAGTAAGCTATGAAAAGTTATAATCAAGTATTTGTTTTGTATGTTTAACTACACGTTACGCACAACAGTTGTCCTTAGTAATTAGGTAACATCGTATGTACCGAAAATTGTACTTATTTATATGTTTGTTAAGATTTTTTATCTTTAGTTCCTGTCTTTAAGACTGTTAGGGCGTTTTCAAATTAGGAGCTTATAGAAGCGATACAGTGGCGCTACTGTTAATTTTCGTACACAGTATTTAGAAGCGCAGTTGCAGTGATACTCGCACTCCACACTTTTGCAGTCACAATTAGTGAACTAAAAATTACTGAAGCACTACAAACGCGCAGTTGTCGCCTCACTAAAGCGCTTCTATAAGCGTCTGATTTGAAGACGTCCTTTTTGCGGCGTTGGTTAAAAATATAACAGCACGTCCGTGTCACGTCGGTGCCTAAATTCGAAGTTTTTGTTTTTTGTTTTAATGATTTACTTATTTGTACGTTATTACTATGTATGGCGTATTTTTTTTTTGGGAAATAAATGTTCCGAAAAACAAATGAAATTGCAGCTAACGCTAACTGTGATACTAATTAAGCTGCGTTAAAATGTGTTACTTATTTTTTTTTATTAAAAAAAAGATCTCAACACTCTGTGGAATTACATCTATATGGCAAGTTTTATTGAAATCGGTTAGCAGAAAGTGGATGAAATCTAATTAACCGCATTCATCCCTTCATGTGTCACCCTTGGAGGTGGAATACTTGTTTAAAATTTGAGTGGGACCACATCTGAGGTATCCTCTTTCCAATAAAAGAAGAATATTCGAAATCGATTTACGAATCGCGTAACATCCAGTCGAATTGAGAACCTCCTCATTTTTTTATGTCGGTTAAAAATAAACGCAGAATATACCTGCAAAATTAATCATATTTAGCAAACAATCAAGAACTTGTTCAAATCGCAATTTTACGAAAAATATACTAAACTTCTGAGAAATACTAACTACTCACTATATCCTTTTTTTTTTTAATTATTCTTAAATCAGACTACAATGGTTCATGTAGTATATGTTATGTACCTACGTCTAAATAAACTAGTGCCTGAACAACAGGAAAAGTTAATTTCTGCTCATTTGGGCAAAATGGCGGATGCATGGCGAGTCAACAAGATGGCGTTGAGTTGGGATTAGCCCTCAGCTTGTAGAGCCTATGTTGTCACTCATAAATATAATATTTTTTCCTTATCGTAGAACACTTCAACATGCACCAAAGTTTATGAAATAAGATCGCTTTTAAATTTATAATAGGTGCTTTACCATAGGGCTGGCAATTGTTTTTGGTGAAATATAAATTACGCTGATAGAGTGAATACTATTGACGAGAAGAATGTATGAATGTGGAGGGATATAAGGGGAGAAGATGGCTAGAAAAAAGATGGATGGATTGTGTGAAAGATGACATGGATAAGAAAGGTGTGAGTACGGAAGTGATGGTTGATAGGGGAGAGTGAGTTCTATTACGTAGTAATAGAGGTAGCCTTAAACACTGCCGTTAAGTAGTTGTTGTGGATATTCCCATGAAGCGTTTCGTTTTCACATTTATATGGCGAGCGGTTAGGGAGTGGAATTCCCTGCCTGCAGACTCATTCCCCGAACATTATAACTTATCTGTCTTTTCAAGGCGAGAGTGAATAGGCATTATTTAAGTGTGCGTGCATCGTTGACCTTATCATAGGATTTTTCGGAAGTTTCAGTATTTAATTTGGTTGTTACCGTATTTTTATTTGCAGAAAACTTTTCGATAGCTTAGTACATAACGAAGTAATATTTATAATTTGAATACGCTGATTTTTAATTTATTTTTCGGAGCTTTTATTACTACCCTATTTTTATCGAAGCAGTTTTCATGGAAAATGTTTACGTATTTATTAATCAAATTTTTTATTTACTCGAATGGTATTTTTTTTAAAACGTAGGATATGTTATTTTGTTCCTGTTATAATAAAATAATATGGTGTGTTATGGTTACGGGTGAAGTTCGCAAATGGGCAAAGTTTACATAATCATTGTCAATACTGCCACACCAACAAGTGATACTGAATTCATTTGTGAATTTGGCTCGTTTTTGAAGTTTTTGGTTTGACCAAAGTTACATGTAAATATTTTTTAGTACCTATGTGATTTATTTTTCAGTATGTGATTTATGTTAATAGATTTTCGCATTTAAAAGAGTGTATTGAGTTTTATTTTGCCTTTTAATAATATTCTGCGGGCCTACGGGTGCGCTGCTGGTTGAAAGGTATTCACGGATGAAAAAAAAAACAAAAAAAAAGTGCCATAAGCCTCGATTATTATCAGAAAGAACCGATGTTGTCAAAAAAACATTCACATTCTTAATTTGAACCATTACAAAATCTTGATATTGATTGGTCGTAGTTTCAAATTTAAAAATAAATAACAAATTCTCGATTTTTAATATAATTTAAACTTTAGCCTGTTGGCATATCGTTGAAAGTTCAATACCATCAATACCTATTATTACAAGTTACATTTTGATATTGAAATTTCAATAAATGTGCTGCCATCTAGCGGTTCCTTGCTGAACGATGACGAATTGGAGTTATTAATTTAGTTCCCCAAACAAGAAGCGACCATATTGCAGTGATATAAGCTTCACTTTCGTTTCCTGTAACAATAAAGTTATTTCGATAAACAGAAAATTGAATTAAAATCAGACTTACCGATCATATGAAATGCCACCACAATAAGGCATCTTTCTACGATTTTAGAGAATTTGCACGAAAGAATGACGCAACCATACCATGCAAAGCGAAAATTGCGGACTGAGCTCAGATAGGATAGGACACTAAACTAACCACTTCTACGGTATTTATTGCTCTGTGTAAGGACCTAAAGCGTAAGGTTCAATTTACATTAAATTACTCTAAATCATTAAAATCGGTTCACAAAACACCAACGTAAACGTGTAACATTCACACTAAAAGTAATAATAATAGTCCAATTGAGAACCTCCTCCTGTTCTGAAATCGGTTAAAAATTACACTTAAATAGGTGAGTTATTCGTTAGTTTGGTAAATATCTGAGTCTCGCTAGTCTTTCTCCTAGTTTTAAATTAAAAAAGTGTGCGTTTGGAAGTCCTTTAATGAATATACAAAATAGTAGTTTATGTGACTATTACATAATTAAATTTATAGACAAATTAGAGTCAGCCCCAACTATCATATCGTTCGATATCAAGTAACGTGTGCGCGAAATCGTCGCGCAAAACGACGGAGCTATAGACACAAAAGTTGAAGTTGAAGTAACGTGTTCGTTTTGTCAAAATGGTTTGATAATGGGCGATTCGCGCGGGAACTCTGCATCTTCGTAGACGGGATTTTGAAAAATTTTTGTAAACTTAATTAAAACAACTTGATTTATGTCATATATTTAATTAAGACGTTAAAAACTATGACTACAGTCCGGATCGAATAAATTCTTTTATTTAAAATGGGCAAATCAGCCGAGAAATGAGATGAGGTATATCGATAAAAAGTTTTCGATGATTATGAACAAATATAGTGCGTACACGAGTTTAATCTATTAGGTAATTAGTGATATGATATTCATGTTTTTAATCTTATGAGTCTCTTTATTAAAATGTCAATTGAAAAGGCATTTCAATTTAGTTGGGTGTTTTATGTCTTAAATGCAATACAAAACACTTCATACATCTATTCAATAGGCAGGAGGGGTCCATTATTTTGTTTCTCGCGATTAATATTATCACGTAGACGCTCTACAAGTTACCGCACTTGACTGTTGAGGACAATCTTTTTGAGTCTTTTCACCATGGCTAAACAACAACAGTCAAATTAAACAAAACAAACTAAAAGTCAACAAATAAAAACAACAAAAACAAATAACTTTAATAGAAAACATAGCAGCGAACAATAAAAAACACGTGCCACATACAATGGCACACACATTACAGCACTCACATGTCAAGACCAACGTCAAAAGTATTCTTGAACAATTTCATAGATTTTAGGACGATAAAATTGGTTGTATACATTGACTTACAATTATATGGACGTCGGGTCCGCGCTAAAAAGT
>NW_020653757.1:1084400-1116053 GCF_003589595.1 Hyposmocoma kahamanoa
AGCAAAAAGCATATTTCTCGCAAAAATAAATACTTTCTTAACGTACCAGGAGACAGCGCTACACATGTCGAAACCCTATTCTATTATGAACAACATGTTTTCAGAATCTCCTTTCAAACTCGTCCCTGTTGAAGAAAACACCATTGCTAGATTTATTCTCAGTTTGTAATCGAATGTGTTGGGATCGGATGGCATTAGTATTATTAACCCTCCCTCATATTCTTAATGTAATTACTGACATTGTTAATTCATCCAGTGTTACTTCGATATTCCCTTATCTTTGGAAAACTGCAATAATAAATCTCATTCCCAAGAAAAATAGTCCAGAGAGCGCAAAAGATTTACGTCCTATAAGCATCATACACTATTTTTCAAAATTTCTTGAAAAGGTCGTGTAAATTGATGAAATTGTCAAAACCTGATGGCACTTTCCTTAAGTTAGAACCAAGTGCTATTAACAGGGGTGTGCCACAAGGTTCTATACTGGGACCGCTGCTATTTGTGCTTTACACGTCCGATATCACCGGGTGCTTTAAAAACTGCAAGTATCACCTTTATGCGGACGATTTAAAGTTGTATTTATCTTTTCATCCTGATAAAACCATTGAAGCTACAAACCTCATTAGTGAGGATCTACAGAGCATAGCCAACTGGTCCGCGAATAATGATTTGATATTGAATCCAATAAAATCCCAATTTTTGATTTTAGGATCTGAAACAGGTGCAAAATATCCGAGCATACGAGCCAGTTCTTTCAGTTCATGGTGAGAAGATTACTCAGGTAAAGATAAAGATAAAGATAAAGATAAATTTATTTCAATATAACTTAATCTAAATATAAGTAAAAAAACAAAAACAAATGTAAGGGAAGCTAATATGCAATTGGTAAAAAAATAAATAAAAATTAAACCTTAATTATTATACTAATCATAAAGCTATACAATTAATTATTAGAAGCCTACCAGTATAGTTGCGATGCCTAAACTAAGTACATTTTTACCTGTATCTTAAGCATCTTGTTTGTGCACAGATTCATTATATTAGTGCTTAAAAACAAAATAGCTATATTTAATTAAGAATAAAACAATTAGCTGTTACAATATAATTATGAAATAACTTCTAGTAAACCTTCTGTTTCATCATAGTTTTTATTTTTAAGCCAGCGTTTGACGGTCTTTTTACATCCCATCTTATTCAAGGCATGAAAATGCAATGTTGAATTTAATTTGTAGTAAAGTAATGTACCAAGGAAGCAGAAGAATCTATGAGAGTGTGATGTGCGAAGTTGTTCACGAGAAGAGAAGGTATTGAGTCGTCTTTGGCAGGATGAGGACTTAGACTCAAATGGAGTGATTGAGTGTTTTTTCAAAATTATTTGCAAGATAAACAGCTGCCGCACAGAAAGGACATCGCACTCGGCTAGGAGTTTGTGGGTAGGGTAGAAAAAAAGGACGGAAGTTGCTGACTTTGAGAATAGCTCTCTGCGCCTTTTCTAGGTTTAACAGAGTTGTTTTATGTGCGCCGCCCCATGAAGTAATGCAGTAAAGTAGCAATGATTGACAGAGGGCCAAGTATACTGATTTGAGTAATTCACAGCTAGCCGCATGTCTTAAATTTTTAAAAACATATATTAATTTCCGAACTCTAGCAGTAAGCGCTACAACATGCTGTTTGAAATTGAGATGTTGATCGATTATGACACCTAAATATTTAATATTGACTGTGCTGTCCAAGTTTGGACAACCACTGCCGCAAACTTGAGTCCTTGGACTGGGACAATGATGAGCTACTATTGAGAAAGTATTCTCGACAGGTTGAGAGAGGATGTTGTATGAGAATGTCATATATTTGGTTTTGTCAGTATTAAGTGTAAGTGCATTTACTCTGATCCACTCGGTTACCGAGTTAAAACCGAATTGGGCTTGTGTGAATACGTCATTCCAAGTTGAGGCACTGAAAAGTAGGACTGTATCATCGGCGTAGGAGATGATCTTACCGCTAGAGAGGGGAAGAGTGCATAGTTGGTTAATATAGACAAGAAATAGGATCGATCCTAATATACTTCCTTGGGGAACACCGTATTCAATAGGCAATTCATCACTCGTAATTTTGTCAATCGTCACTCGCTGTTTTCTGTCAGAAAGGTAGTCCTGTAAAAGTTTGTGTTGAATTCCTCTAATTCCCAGTGCTTCTAACTTGTTTAAGAGAATTGGGATGGTTACGGTATCAAAAGCTTTTGCCAGGTCTAGAAAAATAGCCAAACACTTATTCTTAGAGTCTAGATTCCTTACAATGTTATCAGTCAGTTCGTCAACTGCGTCGTTAGTTGATAGTCCTGGTCTAAACCCGAATTGGGAGGTCGATAGGAGTTTCTTATTTTCTAAGTAATGTACAAGCCTTTTGTGAATTATTCTTTCAAGTATTTTAGAAAGAGATGGCAATATAGCAATTGGGCGATAATTGTTAACATTGCACTTATCACCACTTTTGTGAATAGGTTTCACAAGGGCTAATTTCAGAACTTTGGGAAATATTCCTGTTGATAAACAGAGGTTGAAAATGTAGGTGAGGTGTGGAATCAAACAATCCTTATATTGTTTAATGAAAGAGCAGGGAATTTTGTCAATCCCAGTTGCACAGTCATTTCTTAACGTCATAATAATATTTTCAAGTTCAATTTCGTCCGTTTCGAGTAAGGCGAGTGAGTGTAATTGTGTGGCGTGAGACGAGGTCATGGTCGACGTCGAAAGTGGAGCGTTGATTAGCGCCTTTTCAGCTAAATGTTTCCCTATATTAGCGAAGAAAGAATTTGCTGCGTTAACAGTTTGCTCTGCATTGACAGAATTAGCAATGAGTTGCAGGGCAGACGATTTTGAGTTAGTCATGTTCGTGATATTTTTGATGACCTTCCATAATCGTTTTTTGTCGTGACCAGCATTTAATATTTGAGTCTTTTCATAATTACGTTTCAATTTTTTTAATAAATTGTTACAGAAATTTCTGTATCTATAATAAGTGGTTTTAATTATTGGATTATTCGGGAACTTTACAAATTTTTTGTGAAGTTTATCTCGATTTCTAATGCAGCGCAGCAAGCCTGGGGTAATCCAAGGTTTAATTATTTTATTGCGTCGCGTAAATATTTTGGTCGTCGTATTAATTTCAATGATTTTAGTTAGCGAACGGACCAAATATTCCATTGCTACGTTTGCATCGGCAGAGTTGTAAATTGGGGACACATCTAAACTTGCAAGGTCGCGAGACACACCTTCATTATTTAGTACTGTATGTGTACTGATAAAATTATGTCTATTGAAGCTCTTTTGTAGGCAGAGTAGTAAAGTATAGTGATCAGTTACAGTAGTTTTTAAAATTATTGTTTTTACGTCAAGAATGGTTTTGGCTAAGATATGATCTATGCAGTTACGATCTCTCGTTGGATGAAGATGGGTAGGGAGGTAACCAAGGGAAGCTGTTTGGTTCAAGAATTCCGCTGAGTTGCTATCTTCATTGTCTATCTTAATATCAATATTTAAGTCGCCAAGAATGAATACATTTCGGAATGAGGAAAGTGTTGTCAAAATGTCACATAGAGAGAGTAAAAAATTTCTTATGTTTTTGTACGAGGGAGAGCGGTAAATCGCTACAACAGCAATATCATTCCCAATTTTTCCGATCAAACAGTTAGCGTCCAGAATTATAGGCTCCTCAACTATGACGTTTGGAAGGTCATTTTTTATGTAGAGCGCTACGCCGTCGTTTTGTAAAACATTGCTTTTGTTACTGAAATATGAATTATAACCGTCCAGATGAGGAGTCGATGGTGTATTGAGTAACCAACACTCTGTTAAAACAAAGATGTCAGGTTCAAAATTAGTTGGATTTAACAACGTTAAAAGACCGTCAAAATTACATCTAATGCTTCTAATATTCTGTAAAACTATTTTTAAATTATAAGCAGACTTAGAAATAAACGTGGGGCACTTATCTGGGTCGCATGATATGGATTGAAATTCACACGTCGCATCAATGTCCTGTGCTAAATCATTAACATTAGTGCCCATATAAAGCTGTATTAGGATAGGAGGGCGGCGCTCTAGGCGCCCTCATAATCAATAGTACCTATGTACCTGGTTACTGCGCTTTTCCTAGCTGGACACTGCTCGTCTCCTGTTTCGTGGTTGGCGGGTTTATTGAAGCGTATACAGGTGGCGCACTTCGCGGGCTCCGTATGCTTAGAACACTCCTTGATCGAGTGACCTGTGCAACCGCAGTGGCCGCACGTGGACTCAGTATCCCGGCAGAACTTTGCGGAGTGTCCGTACTGCTGGCATTTATAGCACCTAGTTACTATTGTGTAGTCTCTTACCGGGCAGGAGGTCCAATTAATAAAGACACGCTGCTGTTCTATTAGTGTCCTCCGTATGGGAGCTGTGACTTCAAAAATATAGTTACAGGTGGGCTCGTTCTTTCTGCCTGATTTATGGCTAAGTTTTATAGAGCTTTCTAAAGTGTTTCTGGTGAGGCTGGGGTGCTTATCACTTATATTTTGTTCGTATAAACACTCCAATAAGTCTTTATCTGAGATGGTGGAGGGAACGCCTAGGACTATAACCTTTGGCCGCTTTTTAGTAGCATCTTCTACTTTCAGTCCTGATGTTTTTAACTGTTCTTAGGTAGTAGTAGTAGTTCTTAGGAGGTAGCGGAGGCCCGTAATTTGGGTGTAATCATGGGTTTTTCTGATGATGGATGGATTCTTAAATTTGAGAGTAATGTGGCCAAACTTGTACCCAGCTGTTTCTATAGGGTTTGGATAATCTACAGTATTCGATCTTTTCTCAACATCGATCTGCGCATTTGTTTATGTGAAACACAGATATTATCAAAAATAAACTATTGTATCACGTCGTGTGGCCCCTGTCTTTTGTCTAAGTCACATAAACTACTACAGCGTGTCCAAAACGCGTGTGCTAGATTTTGTTTTTCCATACTTCCACGTACTCACGTTATTCATTATCTCAACGATGCAAATATATTGAAGATTGGAGCTCGTCAGAATCTCCTGCATGCTGAGCTGTTATTTGATATAGCCAAAACTAGGACTCCTAAATACCTGTGTGACAAACTGACGTCGTCATCCAACGTCAAGGTACGCTGCAGGGAGAAATCTGCCCGGTCATGTGTATTTATGGGTACTTAGGGGTAGTTACAAATATTCGGCATCAAAATGCTAGAATAATATTCCGCCACCTATACGTGACGAGTCATCCAAACATAAATTCAAAGCACTCTACCGGCAACACCTACTCTCGTTACAAAAATCTGTCTAATTTGTTGAAGTTTTAATATTAATATTAGTTTTCATATCCCCATATACTCTTCTTCGTAGCCTTTCTAAATAAACATTTTTTACTTTGATTTATTACATCAAAACATGTTCACAGTTATTATTGCACTTACATATCGAATAGGTTACCTTAGATGCACTATTCACACTTTATTACATTTATTATTTTAATGCACAATTTCCAGGAGGGAAATATCTCAAGAAAAGGGAAGTATCTCAATATTTACTTCTTTTTATTCGTTATTTTTATTATTTGTGTGAATAGTTCCTATTTTAATTTTATCTAATTTTTGTATATACATTTTTGTTTTGTGTTTGTTTATATTTTTGTTTCGTAATTATTTATTTATGTTTTAAGTTGAATGTTTTGATCGTGTTTTGTTTTAGTTCTGTTTTGTTCCATTTACTCTTTTTATGTCTTTTGTCTTTTGTGGTGTCATTGTGGTAAACAAATAAATGTATTTGATTTCTTTCTTTTTCAAAAAAATCGTTTATTAGATCTGTATCTGTAATGAATTACATATAACTTCTAGGATTAGTATCTCTCTTTGGTTTTGACTGAAAACCAGCGCCTTAGCATATGATGAGTCAGCGCCATTTTACTGCTATGACAAAATTTTTTTATCTTTCCCGTTGTATTCATTATGCATTTGTGTCATACTAGTGAATAAAGTGTTTATCCATTTATCTATCTATCTATCAAAAATCAATTAAAGCAAAAATCGATAGACTCTACCTCATCCCTGTGACGAAGTAAGTAAGCAATAGTAATAACATTTTCACAGATAAGAAATTTGTTTTAACAAAACAGTTTATGCTGGTCGTAATTTGAGGTTTTTGAAACACATCATAGAGGATTTATGATATGTGTGTAGATAAAATAAATAATGACAGTACATTTAGTCGTATGGCCACACTTAACATTAGCATCCTGTATATACCACTACATTTAAGATTTTATGACACCAATTGAAGAGATAAAATATTTCTGCGTAAAAGCTGACGACCTGTGTTATTGACCATTCCTATAATTAACTAACTTTTTCCTGTGGTTTCTGTTATATTCTAAGTTTATTTTGACTTAAAAACCTCTACAATTGAAGAAAAATATTTAGCCAATTGCGTTAATTGGAGTTTATGTTAAAAAGGTAATTAAAACAAAAATAAACTGTAACAAAATAAATTCAATTGTAGTAATAGAAAAAAGTTGATCTGTCAGCGTAGCCACCATTATATTTAAAGGCGGTAGTTCAATCTATTTATCGTGTGAAACAACGCTGTGCGGATTCTAACATTGTCTTCAACTATGAGGAAGTCACGTAAGACGGAGACCATACAGGAGCGGCATTTTCCATCACGCTCCGGACATAAGCGAAATACAGCATTTTAAAGACTCTTCTTGTCGAAAACATTGTTCATTAACGCACTTTAGAAGCAGTAGAGCTCTTTGTGAGAGAGTTCGTCTTGCTGTATCGTATCGTAACGTCCAGGGAAGTACTGCCATTTCTCTCTCTCAGTGCGTGCTTAGGTTCCTTATTCCTCATAGTGACCACCTGGTGTCGTTAGTCAGCTTTAGTAGGCTATTATAACGTAAGTATTTTCGATTTTGCATGAGAGTGATGTAACTATCAAGTAATCTGTGTCAGTATGGAGTTATTTTCAAATGAAAGTTAAAAGTCACCAGAGAATACTTACGTTTTATATTATACTTCTGTATTTTCTGGGTTACGTAAAATATCAAGTTGTATGTTTACTATAACGTATGAGAATAACAAACAAACTCACAAATAAATCTTACTCCTATTTATAGATAATAATTGTTATGAATGTATAAGTTGACACATATTTATTATTGTCATTTAATTTAATATCTTCGAGAAAGGCAGTGGTAGTTGGGATCGGTAAGTA
This sequence comes from Hyposmocoma kahamanoa, assembly GCF_003589595.1. Lineage (NCBI taxonomy): Eukaryota > Metazoa > Arthropoda > Insecta > Lepidoptera > Cosmopterigidae > Hyposmocoma > Hyposmocoma kahamanoa. The sequence goes on from NW_020653757.1 coordinate 1,091,656, forward strand.
ATTAGTTTACGTATTATTATTTCAAGTCTGTAGGAATCTTTTAAGGAAGAATTAGTCTCTCAAAGTATTGAAGACTTCGATGAATCAGTGGTTAGGAACTATGGGTGCATGGTGCGGAGCTCCCGGGCTCGATTCTCAGTAGGACTAATTTAGGATATCATTTTTTTTATAATATTAAGTGACGGGACGAATAAGTCGTATGCCTGATGGTAAACATGCCTGTCCATAACAGTTGCAGTGCCACTCAGAGCTTTAAATCGCAAAGATCTGAGGGGAACTGCCACTGCGCCCGTCCCCTGGACATAAGTTGACAAGTCCCATTTGCCTGTAATTTCAAAAGCACCAGCAACTTTCTGAATTGGTTCAGGTCGTTTTTGTGAATGGACTTACCCTTGATCACTACATAACGATGGATCAAATATAGGGTCTACGATGGAACGAGCTCGCCCAGAAGATACCTATTCAGTCGCACATTAAAGATACTCCATTTCCAATTCCATTCCCGGGCTGTGGACCTATGTAATGTGTACGTGACCTCTACCTTCTTAACTCGTATTAGAATCGAGATCAAAATTCGAATCATGTTTGCAATTACCGTGGGCTTTCCTCAAGGTTCAATTATAGATCCATTTCTGTTTTTAGTTTATATTAATGATTTACTTAGCCTCTTAGAGGGAATAGAACATGTGATAGTATTGTTGGCTGATGCTACTACTTTATTATTTAAAATTAACGGCCTGAAGTTCGCCTTGGTCACGTACAACAAATTGCTCTCAACAGGAGATTCTTACCGTAGTAGTAACCTCCCCCAGTGAGTGTCGCTCCCTCCGGCTGGCGGTCTTTTGTAGTCTTGATCTCCGCACGCGCCTCCCGCCTGCTATCGCCTGTGCTGCTTGCGTCGGCATCAGTCCGCGGAAATTTTGACGCGCGATCGGCTGGCGTTTGTGGCGGGTCGCACCCCGACGCGTCACAAGTCTCAGTTGTACTTGCAGCACCTTTTCTATAAAGAATTTGTGATTTGAACTTATGACCTACTAAATATGTACCTTCCTAACCCAAATTTTAATTTCCTTTTCAGGTAAAATATGCGGTTTTTTGTAATAACTCTCCTAATTACTCCAGTACTATCTGCCCGGGAAAAAGATCCTGTTTATTCCGGGAGCCACGACATTGATAAAATTGTAGTACCAGTTAACATGATTAATGACGAATACAGAGGATCAACTTTTTTCTTTGTTATGAAAGATTATAAAGGACTCTATGTATCAATAAATGGCACAGTTACTAAATTATTAGACGATGGCACTGATGTAACATCAACAAATGATATGACTGACAAAGTTTTTTTTGCAACTAAACGTGGTATATACATCTATAACCCCAAAAAGAATACAGCTGATAAATATGGCAATTTTGATCAAGAACTAATTGGTATTGCCAATGAGAATGTGAATGATACAATTTTCGTTCTTACGAAAGATAAAGAAGTCTTTAAAGTTGTTGACAATGGTACAATGAAATTTGAAACAAACTATACTAATGTAGATCAAATAATGCTTGATAATTTAAACAATCTTTACTTTCTAATTGGGAAAGACCCTTACGTCGTAACAGAGAATGAAGGTGTTAAAAAAGTTGAAGGTCTACCTGTAAATCCATCGTACGTTAAACTAGCGAAACATGTAGAGATTGTTTACGATGGAATTATTTTTATATCTGACAAAACACTCTTTAGTATCAATACGAATGGTATTGCAGAAGGATTTACTGGAAATGAATTTGACGTAGCACTTACAGCGGTTTCCGTAGAGGACGTATCTAAAAACTATTACGCTTATGACAAGAAAATTTATGAAATGAATATAGGAGAAATTATTTTCATGAATATTTACTGTATCTCACCGGTTTAGCGAAAAAATCATTGAAAGCAAGAAATCACAGTTAACATTGATGAGCGTGCAGATTTTTCAGATTTTTTATATAAAACGCAAAAACTCCCGAAATATTAGACTCTATTTGTTTATTAGATTCTATCTGTCAAGTATAATTTCATAAACCATGTCACAAAGACACTCTTTTTAGTTCTGAATCAAAATTCTATTGTTTATGGCACTCGCTACTGAACTAAAAAATTTCATTGTAGTTCTGTACACAGAACTATAATGAGAAATTATAGTCTGTACACAGAACTATAATGAGAAATTATAGTCTGAACACAGAAATTATAATGAGAAATTATAGTCTGTACACAGAACTATAATGAGAAATTATAGTCTGTACACAGAAGTACAATAAGTTTCAAAAACAGAACGTCGTATTTTTGCTAATTAAAATATCCAATGTGACGCTACTGATTGTTAAAAAGGGCCTAAATTTTTATAACCGGGCATAAATCTTTAAAAATTCTTTAAAATTTGGCCACATCTATTCTTTCTCTTTGGTTTTTTTTGTTTTCTAACGTTTTTTTGGATTTCGTTTGAATTTGTTGTCATGGATTGCTAACAAAATATACATTAAATTTGGTTTGTGTTTCATTATTTTATACAATCATTACATAATTAGGTTTTAAAATCTCGTAAACATTACTTAGGCCACTCGACAACTTTAAGAACCCTCAGCATGCAACGATTGCATAAAATACTATTTTGAATTTGTAGTTTCATTTGGAGTATTAACATAAAGGCTTTTATCAAAGAATATATTGTTACATAGCAATAAGGCGACCTCTTGCACATTAACATACTATTTTTATACTTAAGTTACGGTTGTGTGTGTCATTCATTTATTCATTCAAGAATTTCAAACAATATCTGACATTCGTTGTTCTTAAATTTAATTAGGTAACCTTCACTTTCACACATTAACACTTTAACTCTCACAAAAGGTTGATTCTATAGAATATCGAGAAATAAAACAAAAACTATATGAAGCCATATGTACGAGGACCTCGGATCCGACTACTTATTCTTACCCTTCCAATTCGAACCACTTGGTCCGTGGTGTTGTGTGCCTTGCTTGCTTGTGAGTGCCTTTTTCACAAAATCATTTTCAGAAAATTAAGAGATCGTCTGGGATCTTACCCACAGCTAAACAAAGGGAAAACGCTGCTTGCATCTTGGGCATCTTGCCTGTGGGAAAAAGGGAAATTATTTAGGTCCACGGAACTAATTACATTAATTTCATTTGGTCCTGTTTAAATTATATTGTTATTATTTTTACTAATCAAGGAACCTCGATTGAGTTAAGAGATTATAATAATATTTAATTTTTGTAATTCATTTTAGATTATTTTTATAAATATAGCTTAATAGTATAATGACAATACGCTGTGTATTGTCACTATTCATCATTCTATTTAAGAGCCAGTTCTTGTCGGTACAGCTATCTCCTTCCATTCAATTCCTCACGATCCCTAACCAGCTCTTTGACCTCTTTAAAGGTGGTCACTTTGATCTTTCTCTCCTTCTCTTTTCTTTTGTTTTCCCGGTTATGCGAGATGGAGAGAAAATAATTTAAAACTATTTCTGTTATTTTGATATATTTCTATAACTTTTTTTTTTATGAATGTCGGCAGCGGTTGCTCTGTTCAGCCAGCCAGGCAAGTGTTGAATGGAGATAGTTTTGGGTTTTGATGTTTGGTGAAAAATATTTGAATGAAAACATATAAATATTTTTTCTAATACCTTCAGTGAAGCAGACGGGTTCACTTCTTCGTTGTTCCGAATCTAACATGAGATATTTAATAAATTTTGCATATTGCGAAAACAACCGTCATTTTTTAAAATTTGTTATTGAAAACTTAGAACGTCATTCATAGATAACAGGACTCTGAGACAATGCAATTGATTTTAAAAATATTTTAAAACTGATATAATGTGCCTTTGTTAGTCCAATTGTAAGTGCTATAAAAAAGAAATTAGGCAGTGTTCCTTCTTCACTTCACTTATCACTGGAAGTGTACTCTACCGTATAATTGTGTAACAGAGTAAGTAACATTTTTGTAGTTGCTGGTGATTAATTTTTATTTTCGTAGTGACGGTTCATTTGAATGCTTACTTAGTAATATATTATAGACTAAAATATAGACAAAAACTTCACTTACTGGTGGCGCTATTTGGTTGCGGGTAGCCCAAACCGGTCAACCATGCGGGGAATGCAAACGATGCCTTCCTTCGATTTGTGGACTGTATATTATAATATAAAAGTAACGGGACTTACTCGCGTAGTACTTTAGTCGGAAGTGGTCCGACTAGTTTCGACCATAATTGATGGTCTTCTTCAGGTTGTGCATTCGCCGCACGTTGCACTCAACCCCTGAAGAACCGCGTCACGTCTAGCACTGCGCGCGCGCCGATGACGCGGTCCGCAGTGGGGAACTCGGGAGGCTGATACGTTGCGTCTAGGAACTCTTCTTCGCTACTGCTGTCCGTAGGGTTGTTGTCGGGAACAGTCCAGCACACAGAGCTCACCACATCGTTACCGCTAACATCTGCAGCTGCATACCGCACAGCACACATCCTGTCTCCCTTATCTTTCTTTCTTCTATTTTTTATGTTTTTGTTTTGTTTGTAAATTGTATGTGTGCTGTGCTTTATATTGAATAAATAATTTCTATTTCTATTTCTACCGAGCGCCATGAAGACAGGGCTTCCAGGTCGATGGCAAGCTCCAGCCTCCGTCTCTATTCAAATATGGTCGCGAACGTTGCACTCAACCCTTGAAGAAGACCATCGATTATGGTCGAAAGTAGTCGGGCCGCTTCCGATTAAAATACTACGCGAGTAAGTCCCGTTACTTTTATATTATAATGTGTGATAACCGTGTTAGTTTTCATAATAAAGTGGACTGTATATGTTTAAATCAGTATGGTTATCTTCTTCTTAGTCGTTATCTTCCTTGATGAAGGTGGTGTCCCCGAATGGTTGTCGAGACTTTATGGACGATTTTCTTCCATCTGGTTTTGTCTTCGGCTCTCGCAGGGCAGTTGTTATAGGGAGGCCAGTGACGGCGGTCACTTGGTCACTCCATCCGCTCGGTGAACGACTGCTGAGTCTCTTTCCCTCTACCGTACCCACCATAACCAGTTTGTTAAGGTTATCTGGTTGTCGGCGAGCAATATGCCCAAAGTCATATTGATTGGAACAAATAAGAGTAGGTAAGCTGGGAGCACACTACCTCTTGAAACCAACCGCGTGCCGGCGATTTGATCGATCCCGATTCCTTGCCCCGCCCGGGGAGCGATTTTTGATGTTACAACTTCACCAAAACGTATGTTCACTATAGGCCATTGTTGCATTCATCGGAGAAAGAACAATTAGGCGGAAGCGAATGAACAATTAGGCGGAAGCGAATGTTTTCTTTTTCCTCTGGTAGGTTTCACCAGTTGGGTGACGTTGTCTGGCTCTCGTGTGCTAGTTAGGTATGTGTGGGAAAGGGATGGAATACGGAAGTAAATGTTGATCCAATCAAACCATTGATGCTACGATCCAAAAATTATAGAGTCTAAATTTTGTGAGGTGAATTCTCAATTTTTGAACATGAAAAATATCAATTTCGGCGCAACCACTTATTTACTATGCTGGCTTAGCGACTCCAAGTGCGTCGAGTAGGCGTCAGCAAGCCCTATCTAGTGCGATCTCCTCCTTGTTATCTGCGTGTAGGATGCGGAGGTCTTTTTCCACCAGGGCGTCTCGTGTAGACCTTTTCACCGCCCTATGAGCTGGCATCCTTTCGAGGTATCCCAGCCAACAGAGTTTTCAAGACTTGACTTTTTACTGCCTCTGTGGCCGAATGGTTACCACGCCAGACTGCCATGCAGAGGTTCCAGGTTCGATTCCCGGGCCGGGAGAAATATTTGCATGGTCTATATTTATTTCTCTCGTGAGTTGGATGTAATTTGTGATTGTTTATATGTGTATCCATGGCACCCGCGACACTGGGTTTCCCTAATGCGCGGCCTATGTTGAGTGTGTGCGTTATTATTATTATTATTAAAAAAAATTCTGATGATACTATGTCCTCCAGCTCTTGGTTTTTTCGGTTCTTCCAGCTGCCATCTACCTATCTTTCACCGGGGTAGGCACCGGGGATCTTGGACCTCCTCCACTCCTATCAATCCCTTCATATATGCCCGTTTATTCCTGATGCTTTTAACGTGGCATTTTTTATGGAGATCCCCAATCTGATTGCGATATGTACGTTGGTGTTTGAGCCTAAATACGGCCTGATTCGGCCAAGAAATAAAAATATCCAAAAAGATTGTCAGCTCTTCAGTATTGTATAGCCTACAAAGGATACCTCCCCCTACTCCACATTCGCTCTATAAAGTGCCGTCAATCTACCAACTTTCATTCTTTCTACATGACTTAACCATCGAAACATGTCCTTCTTTATCCTGGTCACTACATCATTTATTATACCACAACGCTCTCAGGCCCCAATCATCGATTGCGTCCAGAGGGACCGAAGACGTTGCTGTACGTGTCACGATTTCATTACTCCATTGTGGAGTACATTCGGGTGAAAGATAATGCTGCCCGGAAGGTCGAGCAGTTGGAGTCCCACAATGTGAATTTTAATTCATTTGTGGTGAGAGCACCAACTCAACATTTGTCGACCTTCATGAAGGAAGATTATTGCCGAAGGGTGTCATGTACCGACGTTCCCAAGGACGGATACCGGACACCCACGTTGCGTCACACGTCGCGGTCCATACGTGTAAATAAATAAATAGTGTTATTATATTAGTATGTAAGTTAGTTTATAAGGTATGTATTTACTGGTCTTTGTAAGCTGATTACAAATATAATAAAATAAGTAAGTGAAAATTTACGAAAAACGTAATTGCAAGTACAGACATAAAGGAATGAGAGCTTGAATTTTCATTCTATTCAAGTAAGAAGTGTATACACTTCTTTCGAGTCTTGAATGAACGGTGCATTTTATTAAATAAGTTGCTTTTTTTCAGATGGCGCTGCTATTACCGCTGTTAGGTATCGGACTACTCGTGTTGGTGTCGTACTACTTCAATGTATTTTTGAATGTCAAATCAAACGACTACAAATATTCTTCAAGAAGGTATTGAATAGGGTTCCGTTATACCGTGGGAAACTCAATTATTACGCCATGTCTGTATGTCCGTTAATATGTCGGAGACATTGTACTCCCAAACAATAAACACAGGGTTGTTAGTAAAATTCTAACTATCTCGCAGGACTATTATTATTAAAATCGTAAACAACAAGTTGTTTGTCTATTCCATGACAAAAATAATTCATCGCGTTTTCCTTTTCTTCTGCCTTAAAATATTTAGTACTTCGGGTGTTCATAAGTTTTGAGACGAAGTAAAAGTTACTAAAAGTTAGTAGTTAAAAATTTTAAGAATTAAGTTATATAGGAAATTTTTTAAACAAACCAACGTTTCGAGCCCTTCACAGGTTCCATTGCCACGGTTGACTGAGGTGGTACAGTCATCAACCAGTTATGTCTAATATTAATGCAAACCACCCTATTTTTTCACTATAGTAATAAAAGTAATAATTAAATACCTTATTTTTAATTTTGCAAAGAAACATTCCAATTTACGCTACATTATTTTACAAATTATTATATTTTATCGAATGAATTTTTATTAAGTTAAATTTATTATTAATTAATAATGGAAATTAGAATAAATTAAAACATATTAATTAGTACTACAGTCTTATGTCTGTTTGGGATTTTTCATCAGAGAATATACTGGAACCCAAACTGGATACCGAGAAACCATCTTCCCTCCTTCTCTGATTGTTTTGATGTTCGCAGTCGTCCTTACAGACCGCGGGCGACCACTCCTTTGAAGATCTATCAGAGAATCAGTCACCTTGAAACATTTTATGGTGTAATATAGAAAGTTGCGGCTTACCTCAAAACATTATCAAGTCATGGAAATCTCCATTGGATTGTTTCTTTCCACGTGTAGCGAAATTACAGTCGCACGAAACTGTTTTGTTCCCTCCATCACGAGAAAATAACTTAATAGAAATGAATTTAAAAACCTACAAAAATAGAACAGAAACATTTTCAAAATTCAAAAAAGAACTAAACAGCTGCCTGTATTATTTTGTTTTATTTTTTCAAGTCAAAGTTTGTCACAAAAGTTATGAAAACACAAGGTGTAATAAGGCCACATGTGCAAAGTGACACCTTTTCAGGAGAAGAGGCGTTTAAAAGTTCTACGACGAAATTAGTCGATAACTTTTATGTTTAAGGCGAGGTATTTTAATGCGAAACACCCGTGTCCCGCGATCCGTGCGCTGAAAATGAATATGAGTAAAATAAGAACAGGCGGCATTGACTTACAAATAAATGGACGACGGGTCTAATACAAAAACCACGAAAAAAATGTCCCAAGTCAACCTATTTAAACGTAGTGACATGTAAAGGAATATGAAAAAGCTTTTTAAATTGTTATGTAATCGCAGTACTGTCTAATTTTGCTTGCTTCGCTGTCAGTCAAACAAACGAAGACTAAAGCGTGAATAACGCTCTGTACACGATTTTAACGCCCTATAAGTTCGGACACTTTTTAGCGCGGACCCGACGTCCATATAATTGTAAGTCAATGACAGGCGGAGATAATTTGACACAGAGCCAACGCCGACAAGTGCCCGATAGCGACTGACGGGGCGTGTCGTTACCGCTCAGCAATTTGCAAATTTTGGAATAAATGTGAATTTAAAAACATATTCAAAACCAAAATTTAGCATATTCCCTAAGTATTTAAAAGGAAATATCTCTTTGATTCGGAGAAATAGTTTAATGTCCAATATTTAATTTATTATTTCCGGTATTTGAAGCCATGTCAAGTTGCTTCTAATATTGGTTGTTGCAATTAATTTTTTAACGTGTCTTTTAATAACATTTTTTTTTGTTTCAGTGAGATTATAAAGTAAGTTTTATTTTTTTATAATTATATTCTATTTTTTTATTTATTTAATAGTTTATTGTACAGGAAAAATACAACAAGTCACAAAGAATACAAGCGAAATTAAAAACAAAAGGTTCTGCATTCTTTTGGGGAATAGTTTTGTTCGAAAACAATTTATATTTAAAATTTCTAAAAATAGATTTTTTTAACTTAAATGTTCTAAAAAGACTTACGTATTGACGTTACGTTACGTATTATATAAGACGCCCGTATTACGTCCCTAACGATTCAGATTTTTTTCACACAATTTTATAAATTTTTTACAAATTTTGATTATTGTGACACGGCTAATAATTTATAGATTTTGGCTGAAATCCATATGTATATTAAAATGGTAGTAAGTTGTAATGGATTTAAATCCATATGTTAAAGATTGCACCAACACTGCGAGCCCAGTGAAGCTTAGATCGTGCAAAATATCTACGTTTGTGTTGAATGTTCTTTCATGCTATACCCTCAAGCGAGGCGGGGTGATACGGTGCGTAAGTAAGCGGTGTTACGTTGCCACACGTTGTCACGCTCGTGTGGCACTTGGTGCGTTGAAATCATAGCGCCCGAGTGGCATCGCTGTAAGTTAACTTACTTCGATCTTCGCTGTTTAAATCTTTATTTTATTTTAAACTTATTGTCATATTGATACTAACAGGGAAAGACAACGTGCTTTGGAAGAATCTCTGAAGAAAGACAAACGCACAGGATGCTATATTCCAAAGCTGGATCCCTTTTCGCCTGAGATCATGGTGTTTAATAAGAATCTACCCCAAATTGTATGCAATGACCTGGATTGGGTCAAATGTCACGTAAGTTTTTTCATGATTTTTGATTTAGTCTTTATTTAATTTTTAAATCCACATGTGTGGCGTGATACCCTTAAACCCTATTCTCGGAGGAGGTTAAACTTTTCCTTTGCGGGCTTTAAACCTCCCCCTGAGCAGGTCAACGCTCCCAGCCCTGTGCCATCTGAATCCAGCCGAATCTGTGCCGGCCACCTTTCTCACGTCGTCCTTGTCGTGGTCATTTGTCTTGACGTAGTTGCACTCTAGAACAAGTCTGCTCCATCGAACATCAGCCCTCCTACAGTCATGTGCGGCACACTGCCACTTAAGATTACTGGTTCATGTATTTATATTCCGACGATGCGATCTCCTTCATCGTCATCCCACCTTTTTATCACTCTTATTTATGGTTCCCGGCCAGTTACTTTTTAAATTTTGAATCATTCTGTAGTTTCTTTTCTTCGTTATTCTTACTATGGTTCCTTCCGTCATCGTTCCCATCAAAATTCTCGAAAAGAAAGGACGTGTGCACCATAAACCTCAAATACTCAATCATGTAAACCTCACGTATTTTAACTGCTTATAAAGCATTGGATATATATACGAATACAGGCCCTTTTGGGTCTTCCTATTACCCTTTTATCCCTTACTTTAATAAATTTTACGTGGCCCAAGCCTGCACTGTTTAAATTTCGCCAAGACTGGTCTACAATATAACGTACATAGCTTTTGTCAATAGCTAAGGAGAATCATATCAGATCTCAAATCTTTAAGAATCGGTTTCTCAATATTTGTGACTCACGTTGCTTAAAATACAGTAGCTGTAAAAGGGTTCGTCCAAGAAGGTACTGCCACTGGAGCTGGCGCAACTACAGGTCCATGGGACTTGATTGGATTTTATGTCTCAGGATTGTCTTATCTGGTTGGCTGGACTGGAGCAATTCGGGGCAGAAGAAGTGACATAATCTGAGTCTTAACCATCACCTTTTATTAATGCCACTGCTGGGCACGGGTCTTCACACGGGCGAGGCTTTAAGCCACAGTCAGCCACACTGGCCTAATGCAGGTTGGGGATTTCACACGGTTTCCGAAACATGTAATCTTTTTCGACGTCCCAGAAATGCTCATCGTAAATTTCAAATTGGATTTCGCACATAAATTCCTAGAAACTCAGTCCTGAGTTCAGTCCAGTCGCGAGTCCTGATTCGAACCCATGACCTCTGCTTGAGAGGCTGTAAGTCAAACCATTTGCCTACCACGGCCTTTTAATCAACTTTTACCTCTTAACCAAGTAATTCTATATCGCAGCCTCGAAAATGTTTGTATTCTTTAATGCTATTAATGAATGGGACGAATAAGTCGTGCATCGGGTAAGTGACATGTCTACCCATAACAGTAGAAGTGCCACTGAGATATAAAGTTGACAAGTCCCTTCAAATCCAAAACGCAGTTAATGTTATATGCTAATAGATATGGTGGTAGTACTTCCTCGGACGAACTCGTTCACAGGAATCTCTAAAGAATCTCTACTGTTACTAAAACAAATTAGTTATTTTTGATACAAGTGCGGAAAGTTAGTCATTATTCACGAGTCTCCTGGCTGTGAAAATGACAAATCCGCACGTGTATCAAACGACGTTTTTTATACATTTGCGAAAAAACTACATTGAAAGTAAAATAAAACAGTATTTAAAAAAAACTCATTTTCTGCTAGTAAATTAAAATAATGAAATACAACCACTGCAACCATTATTTAAAAGTCTATGGAAATCTTGTTCTAACGTGCTGTTTTTGTTTATTTTCTGTAATATCGGTCTGTAACCACTTTTCTTATTATGAAGTCCTGGTACTTTTGTTTAAACTTCTTTAGGAACCCGTGCACGGTAGTGAGATACAATTTATCTGTAATACATAGAACAAATATATACATAAAAATCTCGCCTATCACCCATTCAGGGGTAGGCAGAGACTGTGGACCTCCACTCGATACGTTCATTATATAGTAATTGTAAATAAATATAAGTTTTAATGACGAATGACTTACGTCACAAAGCACATAAATATACAACTTCTTTAGTTCTGTGCTTAAGATTTGAAACAACAGTAAATTAAAAAAAAAATATGGAAATGTAAAAAGCACTAGTGCGAAAATTCCAACTTTCGGCACGATTTGTAGTACGAAAAATACCACGTTTTGAGCAACTGTATTAAAAAATATATTATTTTTTCAGCTCAGTGAATGCGCGGTAGTCCCGAGTATATTGAGTTCAGCTAGGGATATAAAATGTCACTTTTACAATATCATTCACAAGACCGATCGTGACTACTACGTTGACTCAATATCCACAATGATCACTGGCGATGAAGTCTTCACACTTAAAAATTCAGATAATGTGAAAGTTAGGTGCACTGGTAGAGCTTTGGCCAAGTAAGTATACAGTTAGTGAGAAAGATGAAATCACAAACACAAATTCACTCTTTTTCTCTTTTTTATATACTGTTCCTGTGTACAGTGACGCCCTAAATTTTGAAGATGAATGCTCATAAGCTACCTTTCTAGGACCTATTGAAAATATGGATTTGAAATGCAGTTCTCTCATTGTTGACAATGTTATGTTGTAATTATTAATACAAAGATCGAACACTCAGAAAAAACACTCAGAAAAAATTCCTTCGATCCGGTCGGATTCGAACCGACGTCTTCTTGCATACTGTGCCAGACGCTATACCAACTAAGCCACGGAACGAACCAACGGATCTCACGAATTTTTCTATGTGCTTGCGTCGTGTCTTTGTATTTGGTTTTTCAACGACTTTTTAGTCGTAGTGCCATCTATGAGAAATCTTTGACAGATTTATCACCCAGTTAGTACCTTTACAGCTACCAGTCCTGGCGAGAGATGTCGCTATTCACTGTATTAATTAAATTTTTATTGAATTGATATTCAATTATTTTTTGTGAAATTACTCCACTAGTTTGTTATAATTATTAATACAAAGATCGAACACTCAGAAAAAACACTCAGAAAAAATTCCTTTAAAAAATTCGGATTCGAACCGACGTCTTCTTGCATACCGTGCCAGACGCTATACCAACTAAGCCACGGAACGAACCAACGGACCTCACGAATTTTTCTATGTGCTTGCGTCGTGTCTTTGTACTTGGTTTTTCAACGACTTTTTAGTCGTAGCGCCATCTATGAGTAAATAATTGAATATCAATTCAATAAAAATTTAATTAATGTTGCTTAAATCGGACACTGCATTTAAATGTTTGATTTAATTTCACGTATAATGATCCCACACTCACAGGCGGTTTGGACTCACACACTCTCTGTGTGTGTTCTACCTTTTTTATAATGGGGGGTGTTCAGAGGAACTTTTCGAACTGAGGCCACCGTCTCGAATCCATCATCGCACCTGCCGCTAAAGAAGTAGAGCCCATCCTTACATCATAGATGCCTGTAATTGTAAGATGCCTGTGATTTTTCTTCTGAAGTATTTTCCTTTGCGCTAAGATATGGAGTTCTTCAAAAAGCGTGTCAACAGGGCTCTCAAAGGCTGGCAACGCATAGGCAGCTCACCTAGTATTGCAGATGTCTATGGGCGACGATGACTACCTCCTATCAAGTGGCTCCTAGTTATTTGCCTCCTTTTTTTATCATTTTCCTCCACATGATTAATTTCATAATATCGGTTCAATATCAAAAGAGGAACATATCAAATATAAAAAGCTAATCGTCTAAAAGAACGTGCTTAATAAATGTTTGAGATGATTAATAATAATTGTTAAGTTGTTTTCAGAAAATTCTGTAAAACAACATTATATAGTCATAATAATGTTCCAGTAGAGCTCCTTGTCAAAGAGTTCGTCCAGGGAAGTACTGTCACCTTACCTATTTCTGCCGCAAAGCAGAAACAACTGCCACAGTGGCCGAACGGTTACCATGCCGGATGGTCCGATTCCCGGGGCGGTAGAAATATTTGTATGGTCTACATTTATTTTTATCGTTACTGTGGGCGTAATTTGTGGCTGTCTATGTGTGTGTTTATAGCACCTGCGACACAGGGTTTCCCTAGTGCGGGACAATGTATAGTGTGTGCGTGTGCGTTAATGTGAGCAATACAGGCACATGACACTTATCAACTTATGTCTAAGGCCTCGGCCGCACTACCAAGGTGACTGCGACGCGACGGCGATTTCGTGAAAACAAACTCATATAAACATATGTCGATGGTCGCACTGCGACAAGCGAAATTTATTTGTTCATATCGTAAAGAAATTTCAAATGTTCTACAAGTGATGAGGGTGGCCGCATTAAATAAAATTATTCAGCGACCCGCGACGTCACTTGAATTGCGTACGACAAGCAGCGTTGCGGCGGCGATTTGTCACGATTTGCGACAAAATATGCGGCGATGTACCTGAGCGGTCGCACTGCCTCGCGGCGTTCGTGCGAAAGAGCGCGACATATTCGAGCGATAAGTTGCGAAGGAGACACCGCACCTCTTTCTACAACACAGGCGTGTCGCTTACCATCAGGCGCACGATTTGTTAGTGCCAACACTTGGTATCATAAAATAATAATAATATAGAGTAAATTATATTTTTTTAAGATGAACACAAGCCCAGACAACACGACATTGGTTCATCTGTCAAAGGAATGATAGATAAATAGAAAGAACCTTATTGCCTTGCTTCAAACGCATAACAATATAAACGGATTAAAGCAGATACAAACAGGAATTAAAATTAATAGTGAGAACAAGAGAAACAACAAGAAATTAGTCTGAAATACACAAAAACTTGCGGTGCCCAACGAATAATAATCCACCGCTTGTGTATACTACAGTAAGCCAAATAGATTACAGCTTTGTGCGGATTTTGCTCAATATTGAGCAAGAGTAAAAACCGCGTCAAGTTTGTGTAGTGTGCGCTTGAGTTAATATAGCCGCGAGTGCCGAGTGTATTGTACATAAAGAAATGTAACATAAATAATTTAAAAAAACTGACCTCAAAAGTTTGCTTATACGCTTTTTTATTCGTATTACATCTATTTGCCAAGTTTATGGTAAACCTGATTTGTTCCTAATTTGCCACCCCTAGTAGTGAAATATTTTTTCAAATTTGAATGGGACCGCGACTGAGGTATTCCACCATGAGGTACCATACACACAAAAAATACATTCGAATTGAGAACCTTGAAGTCGGTTAAAAACTAATATAAATCAGAATCGATTTATTTCACACACATATCTATTGTATTTTATTGTGTAATAATTTAATTGCTTCGCTAATGGTCCTAACAGAAAATTAGTACTGGGAATGCATTGCGTTTTCCAGAAAAATACTAAGTTAGTGACCATTCATTACCGCGGCTGGCATCACCATTAGAGTTTGGGTTTTAATTAATTTATACTTTTTGTTTTGTTTGTTTTACGTTATTAATGTTATGATTGTTTTGTTTTTCTTCAGTTTTCTTTCATTTTTGTTTTCTTTTGTGGTTATCAAATAAATGTATTTTCTTTATTGTTGTTGTTGTTGCCTATTTGAATATTAGAGCTGGGAATGCATTGCGATATGTCCACTTGCACTTGCTTGCATTGCAAAAGACACTTCCTACATCGTGTTGAGATTGTGTCATCAATTTAAGCATTGGTTTAAGACGTATTTAAGTTTAGTGCAAGTGGACATTATTGTCCTTTTATGTGAATAATCAGTGCATTAATTTAATTTTATTTTTGTTTTACGTTCTATTTTTTGTTTTGTATTTTTTTTTCCTTTTATTAGATAGTCAAATGAATATATTTTCTTTCTTTATATTTACATTATTTTTAGTTTTTTCACAGACAAGTCTCAGGAAACATCTAAAATTCTGCACGCATTGTACGAGTATATTACACTGTATATGTCTTTCAGTGACCGCCTATTGAAGTGGATAGGGGTGGTCTCCGGTTTGCGGTCGAAGGTAAAGTCTTTGGGTTCTCCACCTGGCCGAGAAAACACCATCAATGTGCTGATGTTCGGTTACGATTCTACGTCCCGAAATGGTTTTATCAGGAAGATGCCCGAGAGTTATGAGTATTTGAAGAATGATTTAGAAGCCACTTTTTTGACTGGGTAGGTATTGAAACAAACAAGGGAACAATACTGGCAGTTTTTCGTAACTAACGTAATCGACATTTTTAACGAAATTGAGAAAACTTGCGAAACAAGGTCTGCAACCTCATAGAAGTGGTTTTTTATATCTTATTTAGTTTCAGTTTCATTAAGCAAAACAGCGTAGCTGATAGTTTCATATAAAAAAAATTTTAAGTGCCAATATCTCGAAAATTATTTTTTTAGTCGATTGATGTCACGATGTTTCATTACCATGATATTCAATTTTTTTTACGAAATTACTCCACTAGTTTGTTATAATAATTATAACAAAGATCGAAACACTAAGAAAATTCTCGAAAGTTACCAAAATCCAAATACGTTATTGGGCATTTCTAAGGCCTTTAACAGGGTCTGGCACGCAAGCCTTTTAAGCAACTTTCCCTCATAAGGACTTCTCACTGACCTTTGCAATTGGATTTCGGATTTCTTGAATGAACGTTCGATTCGAGTGGTCTTAGAAGGCTACTTTTCCGAATATCGGGCGATTGTCCGCAACCCTCTTTCTGATGCATATAAATGATATGTTAATTCCAAGTGCCCTTGGGCATGCTGATGACACTACAGTTGTGGACAGGTAATCGACCAATGCAAACTTACCCTTGTCAGTGGAGAAGAAATTCAGTCAAATCGAGAGTCAATGGTTAGTCATTTGAATTTGACATTTAAGGCAGTCTTCGATTGGGGCCTATCTTGTCAAATAGGTATTGGTAGCATTAGCTACCAAAACTAGACTCCGACTTTTCGTGATATATCCCTACCAACAGCCGACCGTCTTCACCTTCTTGGAATGGACCTGTCATTCAATCTGAATTTTAGTAGATACATTGAATCCATGGCCAAAAATGCAGCCAGGAAGCTTGGCATCCTTTCCAAGGTAAGTCGTTACTTCACACCGAGATAGTTGTACCAAGCACAAATCCGGTCATGTACGGAGTACCTACTGCTGCTACTTATGGGATGGCTCTGCTAAGTACTGTAGTCTAGGCTCTACTCTATGAGTAGAATCACTGGCTGAGTGAATAGATTCATAATTAGAATGCTTTGAAAATGAACTAAGAGAAAAGAATGGAGCATCTTGACATTAGGATTATTGATTTGTAACCTAAAAGTGAAAGTATGTAAAATGGTGAAATAAACCAAAGTTCTTAAGATGATCCCGGTTTATATTATTAGAAGTACCTCTCGCAACGCAATCTGAGTTACCCCTCATTACAAAATGGTGGAGGCTCCGTAAGCGTACATAAGGATACAAGTGGTAGAAGTCATTACAGTACCAACTGGCCACCTTGGATTCAATAGACAAGCGTGCCAAGAGGCTTATAGGTGACTCGGAATTAGTAGAGGCGAAGCTGCAGTCTTGAACACCGCCGAAAAGTTGCCTGCTTATCGGTATTCTACAGGATATATCACGGAGAGCGTGCGATGGAATTGCATAATTTGCAGAGACGTGGGCTGGGGTTCCACTCCTATGTTGTAGATATTCCCAGGATTCGCACGACGCGTTTCTCTTCAACATTTATATGGCGAGCGACTAGGGAGTGGAATACCCTGCTTGCAAACTCATTCCCCAAACGCTATAACTTGGACTTTTTCAAGGCGAGGGTGAATAAGCGTTATTTAGGTGTGCACGCTACATCCTCGAGCTCATCGTCACTTTCCATCAGGCGATGGAGGTCAAATGCGCACTTAACACTTTTTTTTATATAAAAAAAGTCTTGTTTGCTTGTTTGTGTGTATACAAGTACTCAGTGTTAGAAAGAGCGATACAACTGAAACAATGAGCCTAAATGAATCTCCGGGACGACCACATATCTGTGGTATCATCCTTTAATATATATATTTAGGATATGTTGCCCGCTTGAGAGCAGCAGCTCGACTTGATCGACTATCGACTGAATATTGGTCTCGTTTATGGAATTAATAGCCGAACTTGTTTCTTTGAATCATCCTAGACCCATTGTTCATCCAATTAGTGGGTACAAGTTCATTTGAATTGTAATTTTTTGTAAGTTCATGCATACATACACTGTATTTAGCTATAATCCGGCTATTCTTGTTAAAATATACCTATAAGAATAAAAACTGATCTCGATACTAGTAGACCAACTGTCAAAATAAGAATAAAGAAGGCAATAACTTGCGTTATTGACTTTCACAATCTATCGATAGAACTATCGACAACAACTACATAACTATTTAAAACTTTATGAAAATTGGCAACCCTACAAATGTCATTTTACTCCGTTTTCAAAAAAGACAGATTGTAGTAGGCTATCCAGGCAGCGGAGAAATTCCGACTGTTGCGTCGGCCAAGCCGCGTCCTTACTACCACCTACCCGCTGCTACCGCCCCTACATCCATTATGAGCACCAGACATCACGCTGTTATCAGCAATGTGTTGAGTTACCTTGGAGTTCAAAATGGATATTTTTTATTATTATGTTTGTTTTGAGTTGGACACTTGTCCATGTAGGTAATGTCATTCAGCACTTTGCATTTTTTCTCTTAGAGCTTACTCAATTTCCTTTTGACTTGGTCTAACTAATTTGTCATCCACGTTCGTCTGAAACTTTCTTCGAACAGTTTTTTAACTGCTCGAAGCCGAATGGTTACCATGCCGGACTGCCACGTTGAGGTCCCAGGTTCGATTCCTGGGCCGGGAGAAATATTTGTATGGCCTACATTTATTTCTCTCGTGAGTTTGGGTGTAACTTGTGGTTGTCTATGTGTGTGTCCATGACATAGGGTTTCCCTAGTGCGGCGCTATGTTGAGTGTGTGTGCGTTATATTTATTTAATTAAGTTGTCATCTATCTAATCCTTCTACCTAATTCCAGCTAGGTATCAGAACTATAATTTGTTTTTTAGTTACAACATCATAGGAGATGGGACTACTTGGGCACTACACGCTTTATTGACTGGCAGGAATGAACTGGATTTGCCCGAGGCCCGAAAGCGCTTTGTCAAAACGTTCTTAAATAACAGCGACTTCATTTTCCACAAACTCAGAAAAGATGGGTGCGTTAATATAATTTATATATGTGTAACAAAAAGGAATCACCACAACCAATGATCGCAAAAAATATTAAAAATTCGGGAGAAAAGTATTTTCTTTATTTTTCCATGATCGCGAATATTCTGTTAAACAAACCTACGGTATATTTAGTGTTCCTGTAGCTGCCACGGTTTATCGGTGGCAACCGCTAGATATGTAATGCACAATGGGAGGTGAGCGAGCCAACAGCTCCGGTACCTATCTGGATAATAATGGATCCTCATTATTGTCTAGGTGTACGTACAGCATCCGCTGTACGTGCACCTGTGTCGCTCACTCAAAACAGCCTAGCCTAGCCTAGTCTAGCCTTTTGAGAGTCGAATGAAGTCTGTGTCAACGGGCTGATCGAGGTTAAGTCGAAAGGGACACTATAATCAAAAACTTACGAGAAGATATGGGACCGGTCCTGTGTTGTTTGCTTTTTGTTTTATTTTGTTAACCCCAGACGCAAAAAGACGGGAATTAAACGCCTGAAGTATTTGTGTCTCTGTAGATATGTCTATTTTTTTTATTAAGGGATGACAAACAATATTGTATAAGGTGAGTAACATATAGTAAGAATAACAGTACAGTAAATTGTATAATTAATCACAACATTCTACAGATTACTACATAAATATAAATTGTTTAAATTAAGCATTATCGCTATTGATTTGAAATGTTATATAATGGTTTTCTTACGGATAAAGATCATCTTTTCTTGTGTCACAGTTACCGTACCGCTTATTATGAAGATTCGCCAAACATGGGTACGTTTCAACTTCGGTTCCAAGGGTTCGCTGAACAGCCTGCCGACCACTACCTACGCGACTTCTACTTTGAGCTGTCCAAACTAAGTACTGACAAACAAAACGAATTCTGCGTTGGGGACACCCCGTCGTATACGTTTTTGATGAATATTACTCAACAGGTAAGTTATAGTATTTTTAACCGACTGTGGTGACGCCAAAAGAAACGTACGTGTCTCACACGTTTAGTAGTAGGCTTTGAAGGGTAAGGGTGCTGGCGTAATTACAGGCTGATGGGACTTAACAACTTATGTCTCAGGGTGACAGGCGCAGTGGCAGAGACCCTCAGATCTTTGCTATTTAAAATTCTGAGTGTCAATGCAACTGTTATGGACAGGCGTGTCGCTTAACATCAGGCGCACGACTTGTTCGTCCCCGTCATTTGTATCGTAAAAAAAGTAACTTACGCGATATCAGTGATGGCAATTAGTACATTGCGTATTAAGGGCGTTAATTAAGAAATTACCAACGAGAGTCTGTAAGAATTTTAATGACTCGAAGTTTGTAATTTTTTACCGCTCGTACATACAATGTTTTTCAATACATTTGCGAGAAAATAAATACAATGATAATTTATTTCTTGTATGAATTAAATATCGCTTCACAGCACGACAATTATGGACTTTGCAATTGGCGGGTCTTTTTTTTTATATATATATAATAATAATAATAATAACGCACACACTCAACATAGCCCCGCACTAGGGAAACCCTGTGTCGCGGGTGCCATGGACACATACATAGACAACCACAAATTACACCCAAACTCACGAGAGAAATAAATGTAGGTCATACAAATATTTCTCTCGGCCCGGGAATCGAACCTGGGATCTCTGCGTGGCAGTCCGGCATGGTAACCGTTCGGCCACGGAGGTAGTTAATATATAAATTGATGGTCACCTATTCTTCCATAGATACAAAAACGCATACAGCCATAATGTTTTTGACATAAAATAAATAATTTCAAAATACAAAAGATACCAATACGGTGTAGCAAATAAAAATTCAATATGATACAATCGAATTTTTTAGGCTTGCATTTTACAAAGACGACAAAATGTGATAAAAACTGATAGCCCATCTAGC
Organism: Hyposmocoma kahamanoa; assembly: GCF_003589595.1. Classification (NCBI taxonomy): domain Eukaryota; kingdom Metazoa; phylum Arthropoda; class Insecta; order Lepidoptera; family Cosmopterigidae; genus Hyposmocoma; species Hyposmocoma kahamanoa. Next base: position 1,112,491 of record NW_020653757.1, read on the forward strand.
GCCCACTAGTAGGCACGCGATCAAAATGAAATACTTACACTTATATATTCCCCAGTGATCTGAAATCCGGGTGTAAATGGTGCAGTTGTAAATGGTGGTGGGACGTAATAGTCCGCTTACATCGCTTGCGTGGTACTCGGCCCTCCTCCTAAGTATGCACGCAAAAGCCGAGTGATTTTGAAAACCGGTTTTCTCGATTTTTAATTTTCGGTTACCTAGTTACTCGTTTTTTTCGTATATTTTTCTATTGTCACCCAAATAATTCTTTAAGAGTGTCAGAAAACTAAAGAAAACATCAAATTAGTGTTAATATATGTTTTTGTTATTTGTAGCGTGACTTATACTTCAACGAGGTCAACCAATTTCTCGAATTACAATAAAAACAAATCCGCAACACTAATATTCTAAAATAAAAATGCATATTTAGAGACAAGCAATTAAACGATTTCTTTTTCAGTCTGATTATATGTAGTGTTACTAGTGTTAGGCTTGAAAATCGGACATACGAATATTGCTTAATTTTATTAACAGGTCACGTTTTTATTTCTGAAATTGCCTGTGTATCAAAAAAAGCTTTGTCTCTAAATTTATTTCTTGCTAAAACCAAATTTTTATTTGCTAAACATTCGTATACTTCGCTTAATCCACCGACTACGTAAAGTTGTTGCTATACTGCTCGCGCAGGCGCACCTGCCACCTACACCAATCTTGCGAAATGCAATCACTGTATTCAGGTACCCAAGTTCCTACCATTTAGTTAGCATTTATTTATCATTATTAATACGATGATATGAGTATAGCTTTAAGACAAAACCAAAAAACCCGGGTTTTCCTTAGCTGACAATCGGGTTCCAAAATGGACGGTTACACGGTTTTTTCAGTTAACCGAGTAGCCGGTTTGCATGTCCTACTCCTAAGACTGCACAATAGGTAAAGCTGGCACTAAAAACTATCAAATTACATAAATTTGCAGTTCTTCACGCAAGATGGCAAGAAGTTTTGCTTTACGAAGGTTGGTGACATGTGTCACTACGACTTCAATCTGCTTGCATCTGCCGATAAGGACTTCGTCAAATTTCTGCGTTGGTTCAAAGAAACTGGACGGCTTCAGAACACGCTGCTGATGATCTTTGGCGATCACGGTGTTAGGTATGATTAGTTTCCATAAGTATTATATATATAACGCAATTGGTAATCATTAGAACGACGTTACATTCACAAATGAGACATTTTTGGCAAAATTTTACCTTCTTTCACAATCTATCGATAAAACTGTCGATACTACATGACTATTTAAAATTTTATGAAAACTGGTAACCCTACAAAATATAATTTTACTCCGTCTTCAAGAAAGACTATAGAGGTAGGTAGATAGGTTGTTTTTTTATTTATAATTTCCCCACAATTAGCTGTTGTTTTCAATAGGTGCGGCGCAAATTTGTTTTTTCATTGCATTCAATTCGTTTATCCATTTTTCATAGTAATTAGTTCGAAAGTTCAAAAGATAAGTCAGATTAGAACTTTTAGATTCACGCGGCAAACTCACAGAGACAGAGCGCCATTATTCGATTTTCAAATATCTAGCACACAAAATCCGTGTTGTCAAATCGCGTTCGTTTTTTTTAAGTTATATTTTGTTAAATTATTGCTGGCCATGGAAACAAAGACCTTCAGCCGAAAACATAAACGTTTAATTATATTTCTGTAAATATGGCCACCACAAACAGGATAGGCAATTTGAGGCGGCGTGCTTGGATTGACTCGGGATTCCTTAGAACGGGCCGATACGGGTATTTTAGTTCGAGATTCGTATAATTTCGCGTTTTAATCTTCGATTAAGGCATAATAGCACTATCCTATTCCACTTTAAACTAGATTTCACAAAATAATTGAAAGTCAAAATAAAAACGACACTTTTCCCACCAAAAGGCCCAGAGCGAATCCGTTTTTTAAGCATTAACTAGTGTTGCCAACTTTACTCCTTATTTTCATATGGCAACCCTGCCATACAATCATCATGTCACAGGATCACGTCAGATTACTAATTAAACTGACCAAACTGAAACTACACCAACATTATCCTCTCTGTGATCTCGCCCAGTTTGATCTGTCAACGTGTCGTGACATTTGTAAACAAAGAAACGTTGATCGAACTAGCTTAGTAATAAATACTTTTCTCTAATTTAGAAAGCAACACGTGATTCGTAAAGCACATTACATAGGTAAACAATATGCAATTGAATAAAATAATTCCTTCCCCAGACGTACGGACGTGCGTGCCACCTATCAGGGCAAAATGGAAGAACGTCTACCCTTAATGGCAATAGTATTACCAGAACAACTAATAAAAAGTCGGCCAGAAATAAAGTCAGCATTAAAAGCAAACGCAGACATTCTGACAACGCCTTACGACATTTACAACACTGTTCTAGACGCGGTTGATATGACAGATCACTGGATTACTTACAAAGTAAAGGGCGCTGATTTACCTAGAGGTTTGACGTTATTTAGGCCGGTAAGTTTTTGTGTGTTTTTGATAAATATTGCCTTTGAAAGCTTAGAAAGATGTTCTTGTTGCGTTGTGGAGCTTTATACAGGGCGTCTCACGGTCATGCCACACGGAGGGCAAGTACTTTAAAACATTTTTTTTTTATAAATAATTTAAATAATTCGAACTGCATTCAAAGCTTTTTAAATAATCGCCTGTCTGAACCGGGAATCGAACCCGCCAAATGTGAAAAAAAACACCTATAATTTACTATACTGATCAAAAGCCTCAATTATAAGGATTGTTTTCTTCTAAATAACATAGCGTCTTAAATAAAAGGAAGACCATGTAAACAAGACCATTTGTAAAAATAAAATAAAATAAAATTAAAAAAACAAGTATGTAGCGTAAATTGGAATGAATGTACGAAAAATTAAAAAATAGTGTATTTAATTAATAACTTTTGTAACAATAGTGAAAAATAGGACTTGCATTAATATTAGCCATAACTGGTTGATGACTTACCATCTCGATCAGCCTTGACCACTTGAAAAGGGCTCGAAACGTTGGTTTGTTTGAAAAAACAGATGTATGCAATTTAGATCCGAAAAAATAGTTTCATTTCCTAAACTTTATTAAAATTTTGTTGTAGATTCCTAGCACCAGATCATGCAGTGAAGCCGCAATAGAAAACCGCTGGTGTACGTGCCACACTTGGCAGACTATCCACTCGTCCAACAAGAGGTATCACCTTGCTGCTGCTGCGTTGGTTGACCATATCAACGATGTCACGAAGTCCATCAGGTAAGCCCCAGTTCACACCGCATAGTACAACACGTTTTTTGCATCTTACCGAATAAACAGTGGTGCACACTTTATACAAATCAATCATTTATTCATTATCAATATACATAATTGTGTATGAATTTCACGGATTTAAATTTAATCATACAAATTAATTAAAATACTCGGTCGAATGAATTATTAGAAATTAAAATAAATAAAGAATTACAATAATCAAATGTCACGACACAAGTATACAAAATTATTACGAGTCAAAATGAATTATTTAAAA
>NW_020653757.1:1121053-1149122 GCF_003589595.1 Hyposmocoma kahamanoa
GCTCTGCGGTGCGTAAGGCCGGCCACATATAGTCGGAATTCCGTTTCGAAATTCTGTTTCGGAATTCCATTCCGGAATTTTGAAGGCAGCAAAACCATACAAATCACGGACTAGAATTTTTTTCAGATTCGAAATTCCGTATGGTGGCTTGTGCATTTGGAAAAAGCCGTTCTGAATATAAATCTTCCCTAGATTTTGAAGGGCTGCAACACACTGTCGTAAATTCCGTATGTATTTTTGCTGCGAGAACATTTGGACTCAATGTCTCGCGTCTCTCAGCTGAGTCTTGTTATTCCGAACGGAAATAAACGATAAGTGTGTGACGTATATACGGAATCTCGAATCGATATTCCTACGAAACGGAATCCCTACTCCATGTGGCCGGCCAAAGTAAGCGGGGCCGTTTCGTTGCACTATATATAACCAGAAATAGAGACGAAATAAGGGCCATATATTCCTGGTAACACATTACCGATACAGCTCTTATAAATATCAACTCCCGTTTGCACTGAAATATAGACAGGCCAACTACTGACCTGTGCTTACATCTCGGCATATTCCAAAAAATAATCTGTATTTATTGTAATAAAGATAATATCTCTAACAATGCTGTGCTGTTCTATTCGATGGTGTGGAAAACAGCAAAACATCTAGTTACAAAACAAACGGAATCACATTTCATCCGTAATTAAATATTAAATATGTAATTTTGCAATTTTCGTCCATCATAGCAAAGCTCAAGTTAACTGGTCGATTTGAAGTGAAACAGTTGACGATACCCATTGACGACACCCGTCAATTGTTTCGAATTCGGGCTGGCCAATCGGAGCGCAGTTGTCACAGTAATGATATGGCAGAATAGTTTTCAAACAAGTTAAATGACATTACGTCTCTATTTCTGGTTATATACTCGATGGGCATCGCTCACAAACCTTTCGCAGGTTTACAGCTTTTTTATTTCTTATAACGCAGATTATCAGGCAGACTATGAGGAAACTCTGTAACGCGTAAATTACACCTCTCGACGACCAACTCACGAGAGAAACAAATGTAGGCCATACAATTATTTCTCCTGGCCTGGGTGCCAGACCAGCATGGTAACCGTTCGGCCACGGATTCAGTTCACTGGGGGAATTATATAGCACACAGAATAATATAAAAAAAAATTGTTTGTTTCAGGTGGTCCTATCACCAGGCAACGAAAAATACGAAGCCATCATGACCTACGTGGTGGATGAAAACAGATTTGTCGTCAAAACACAAGATATTTCTGTAATCCACTCAGAGATGAACCAATATAGCTGTGTTACGGCTGCCTTGACACAAGTTCAATAAATATTGCTATTTCAACAAATCTTATGTATATTTTATTATGCATTTGTGATCTCTTGATTTACACATCTATTTATAGTAATTATAACTTTGTTATTAAAAAAGCCGACCTCAAAAGTTAGATTATCCGCTTTCGCTGACTGAAACGCATATGGCAGTCCTCGTCAAAAGGAATCATTGGAGTCCAAACACGAGGTGCAGATCGCGACAAGTAAGTTGCCCAAAATGGCGGCCATCTGCGCAGGCCCAGACTCTCGTTCTCTTCAATTACTTTCAAATAAGTAACACTAGACCAAAATAAAACATTAATGAAGCTTCATACAAATTGACATTGTGTTTTAACTTGGACGAGTGTTACTTATTTGACAGTAATTATTTCGGACGCCGCAGACCAATTGTGGCGCAGGCGTCGCTACTTTGTTATAATTACGCCTTGCACATTCCGTTGCACCTCATACCGCACTCCAGTTGAGACCGTAAAATCGACTTCTGGGCATTGGTCAACTTACGTGTCGCGATCTGTAGTTGTTGCACATTGTTGAGGAGTTCCTCTCATCTGCCTGCCATTTCCATCATCAGATTAGCTCTAAGTCACCATAACATTTTATTTTTATTGGAATTACATCTATTTGCCAAGTCTTATTTGATTCTTAATTCAGGACTTGTATACAAACATATTTTATTCACCTCGACGTTACGTACTTATTGCAACGTTTACGGTCTCGAAGGGACTTTATAGTTCCTTCGAGACCATGGACATTGGAATACGAAATTGGAATTGGAAAAAAAAAAATAATTCCATAGTCTAAACCGAAAAATATCATTCTTATTCTTTGTATACTGTCAAAAAAAGAACGTCGAATTTTTGTAAAAAGATTCTCCTTATTATTAACATAATTATTTTATAAATATCTCAAAATGTTACATAACAGGTACACAGACATAACCATTTGGCAAAAAAAAACTATTTAAAAACAATACAAAATATCAAATATGACGCTACTCAAACGCTCTACTGCCTCCTGATTGGTTAAAATATACGCGGTACTTGGCCAATCACAGACACTTCTATTCTACTTTTAGTTTTTTTTTGTAGCGTTTAAAAATATTGTGTTGATGAATGAAATACACTGCCTGCATCTCTGTTTTCCGGAAGCTGCAATTTAGGGCTAGTTAAGGCTACACTGAATAGGAATTTACTGGAAAAACGCGTTACTCTACCATGTATTACTTTGTTATTATTAACACGAATATAAAACAAACAAAGAATAAACTCTTCGATCTGACTATACTGGAACCAGAGTCGGTTTACCAAACTGGGGCTAACACAGATGGCATTTTCAATACACTTGAGAGGGAAACAGAAAGTCTCTCTTTTTAAGGTTGGAAGAAAAACTGTTATACTTGAGATTCGATTATGGGTTACTTGTTCATTTATTATGGTTGTCATGGTGACGGCTGTGGCGTAAGGAGGCCGAGCCACGCGGCTGCAGGTGGACTGTGTTTAGGGAGCCAGTAAAGTACTCACGCGTTGCCCCCTTCACTACGACTGAGGCGGTGCGGTTGTATCTTCGACTGGGCAGAAAGATGGCACAGTTCTTGTTCGTATATGTTATAACGTGATCAGCAATAGAAATAGAAGAGTTAAACGGAAAGAAATAATTATATAATTTCAAGCAAAAGTTGGATTTTTTTCAGCAACACTGACAGCCAATGTCAACACCGACGACACCACACTGCTAGTTTCGTTTCAGTCAGTATGCGGGGAATTCGGTAGATTGAATAACACAGGCAGAATACCGGCGCGTCGTAACGTCGTCCTTGTAACTCACACTCGTCCAGCAATCCCTTACTTCCCAGCCTCTGCAACACTGTACTTATTATCTATGTTTTCGAAATTACGTCTGTGAACCAAGGACACAAAAGTATCATGAAATGTGGTCGAATTTTCCACATGACCATCAAATTCGAATAAAATTAGTTTCGGTAAGACCGGCCTAGCTAGACAATCATCTATCTTTTGAGTTTGAAATTTATGTTGGCTCCTGACCTATATGGCTGCAGTTCAAAGCCACTTTCTTAGAAGCGTAATACAAATCATCGAAACTATTTAATGGGCTTATAGAAGGTTTAACTTTAGGGTTTGACTGCATTTCAAGCATAATAATTTCCATAACAATTTTCTCGAAGTCGCAACGTGTGTCACCGAGCTCTGAAGTACCATAAAGTTCTGAACCGAGTCTAAACTTTCCAATTTAACTGTTTTGGACAAATCACAAGCCTTTTGCAACTTATTAAACAAATATTATTTTTTAAATGTTAAAGTATTTATTTGCTACAATAATTCTACTTCGCCTTCCGCCATTGTTCTGTCATGCACAACAATGTGCAACTGACCACATGATGATTGACTTGATTGAGTAATAATGCAATTTCTACGAATATTTCGCGAAATATTGCGTGAACACAATTCACATTAATGGTCCCTACAGATTTGCTCGACATTTTCGATCGTTACTGTCCATCGACAGCATCAGCACTATCAGAATAATCAGCACCATCTGTATCACCCGCATCTTCAGCACCTTTAGCATAATCATCAGCATCGTCAGCACCATCAGAATCAGCACCATTAACATCAACCGCATAATCAGCATAATCTACTTCGCCTTCCGCCAGTGTTCTATCATGGACAGTAATGTGCAACTGATCAGTTCAAATAACGCTATTTCTACAAATATTTCGTGAAATATATATAGCGTGAATACGATTCACATTAAAGGTCCCTACAGATTTGCTTGACATTTCCGATTGCTACGGTCGATCGACAGCATCAGCACTATCAGAATCATCAGCACCACCAGCATTATCAGCACCTTGAGCACAATCATCAGCATCAACAGAACCATTAGCATTATCTGCATCATCAACACCACCCGCACCATCACAATCATTAGCACCATCATCTACACCTTTTTCCGACCTATGCTCAAAACACATCATATCGATTAATTGGAAGAGTTATTAAAAAAAATCGCATATGTTAGCTGAAAAGAAAATTAAAATTTGGGCGAAATACAGCATAAAGAGCTCAAATCACAAGTGCTTTATATAAAAGGTGCTGCAAGTTCAAATGAGGTAGATAGATAAAATGTTTATTGTCTTGTATCACACACACACAACAATATAATAGAGTAAATTGATTAAAAGAGACACACAGAAATCAAAATTAAAGAAAAAAAAATACTAAGCTAATGATTAACAGTTTGTGTGTGCTAAAGCAAGCCAAATAGGTCGTGGCCCAGAGCAAAATTTGCCCAACAGCAAGGCACTGATTTTAAGCCACCACTTTTGAGGGTTGCGCGTTTCGGTGCATCAACAGCAAAAACATTGTGAGGTGAATGTAGTGTGCATATGTGTTAGTATCACGTGAGTACTATGTAAAAAAATAATGAATTAGTAACTAAAAAAAATTCAGTAAAAAATTGTAATACAAATTCATGATTGACATAATTAAAATAAAATAATAATAACCAGTACTTAATAGCGATGAGAGTCATTGTAACATAAAATGATAATAAATGTCTATGAAGTAAAGGGACTTCATTCTAGAAGCCTCCGCTATGTAAAGCGTTTGGGAATACCCAGTTTTTGCTTATCAAAAATAAATTCCCTCAAATGTTTTTTCAAATGTAAACTTAGTTTTAAGCGGGATTGGAATATTATTCCAACACTTTGTAGCTTGATAGCGGAAGCTTCCAGTAAAGGCCACAGTGCGATGAATTTGTCCTGCTAACAGAGGTCTAACAGGTCTCGGTTCTAATAGAAAATTTGTTGTGAAACGTGGAGAATTTTAACTTTCCATACAAGTACTCTGGTTTTTGGAACTTTATTTAATATGTTTGCATTGGTTAAATATGGCGTGATTTGGGTGCGAGGTGGGATTTAGAAGCAAAATCGACAACAAGCATTTTGTACACGTTGAATCAGGTGTAGGGCTTTACTCAACAAACGAGGACCGTAAACTATATCTCCGTGATTCAGTTTAAAAAGGATCAGTGATTTGCAGATGGTAGGTAATACGAGCATGCTCACTTAAAGAATTACGTACTTTGTATAAAATTTTAAGACAATAAAAGCAGTTCCTAACTTGATCTAGTACGTGACTTTCAAAACGCCTTTGTTACTCGAGTCACATCACTACCCGCGATCTCGATATGTGGTTCACTGTCTACGATGTCTGATTTGCTTTTTACTACCAAATACAATAAACTTGGACTTCATCGGATTTAGAATTAGTGCATACCGAGCAGACCACTAAGCAACTCTCTCAAGATCATCGTTCATGCGTGTCTGCGCTTCGCATAAATTATTAGGATTCACTGATATATACAACTGAACGTCATCTGCATAACAATGGTACCTACAATGCTTTATAACTCTAGGCAAATCAGCACTGTAAATGACAAATAGTCGTGGTCCCAGTAATGAACCTTGTGGCACTCCACGATATACTTGAAGAAAACCGGAGACCACACTGGAGCCGTCACTCACAGACAATTTGGCTGCCTGCGAACGAGCACAAAAGTAACTCTCAAATACAGCGGTTTTTTTGTAAAATTTCGAAGTAAGTAGTGTTTTTTTTGTCTGTCGTGAAATTTTTTAGGAATCGTGTTTTCAAACTAATCAGTGTATATCCTTAATTTTACTATATATTTATTCAAAAAAGATTGATTCAACACTTTCACTTTTATGCGAAAACAACTAAAGCCATTTGAGGTTGTATTGTCATTATTTTATCATCCTTTTTGAAAGCCAGGGCTTGTCTGTATAGCCTCTCCATTCTTCACGATCCATAACCAGCTAACCAGCTCTTTGACCTTTTTATAGCTAGTCACTTTGATCTTCTTTTTTATATGCTCATTTATCGCCATTCTCGAGCTTTCTCTCCTTCTCTTTCCTTTTGTTTTCCCGTCTGTGCGACACGGATGGAAAATAATATAAAACTGTTTCTGTTATTTTAATGTCTTTTAAAACTTGTTTTTCTTATGATTATCGACAGTGTCAAGTGCTGAATGGGGACAATTTTGGGCTTTTAGGTTTGGTCATTAAGCTTTATTTAATATTTATTTCACGATATCTCAGTACAGAGTACTAAAAAAACTGACCCCAAAAGTACGTGGAATTACGTCTATTTACTAAGTTTTATTGAAATATCCCCTAGCTCGCCACTATACAGGACTTGACACTGGAGATAATAAAAATAGGTTCTCACTACGACACTCAAAGTATATTGAGAGAAAAACGCCTTGAATTGGAGAAATAGCAAAATCAACCATTAAAGTAATTGCTCCTAAATTAAAGTTAGGCGCTATTTATAAAATGAACCTTCATGCGTGAACAGCGACCCTTCGAGATGGATGATTTTCTTTAAAATGAAATGGGAGCACTATGGAAGTACCCCCTTTCCAACAAAAAAGAATCATGAAAATCGGTTCACAAATACCGGAGTTATCGCGTAACATACATACAAAAAAAAGAACATAGTCTAATTGAGAACCTCCTTTTTTGAAGTCGGTTAAAAATGATGCCACATAAATATTTTTTTCTAACGTAGGGTGAGGGCTAGGAGCGAAGTAAAAACACAGCCTCTCGTTACAAAGATGATTTATTACAGCCTGGTTATAAAGATGAGGGAATACATGCAGTCATTGCTTACACCTATATAATACGTAGGTCACTCAATAAGTTTTGAGATAAAGAAAAAATATCAAACATATTAATATAATTTATTTCACATTTTTTCAAAATACTCTCCATCATTATCTACACAAAGTTTCATTCGTCTAAACCAACTCTGAAAACACTTTTGCCAGTCTTGATCTGTCAGCATTGAAATTGCCATTTCGTAGGCAGCCACTGCTTCTTCGACATTAAAAAAAATTCCTTTGATTTTTCCTTCACTGTTGGGAACAAAAAGAAATCGCGGGGAGCCAAGTCAGGGCTGTACGGCGGGTGATTTAAGGTTTCTATACCAGATTCCTTAATAAACGCCTTTGTTCTGAGGGACGTATGTGAAGAGGCGTTATCGTGATGCAGCATGATTCCCCAAAGCCCGGTCTTTGGTCTCCTCTCCCGCACAGCTTGGAAAACTTTTGGCAATGCTACTGTTGTGTACCATTCTGAATTAACAGACCTACTATTTTCTAACATTGACGTCGACAAATGTCCGCTCCGAGAAAAAAAACTAGCTACCATTTTTTTGCCGACGTTTCGAGGTCTTTGCAACTTTGTCGGTAATTGTCCCTCCGCCAAGACCCACACCGACGACTACTTCTTGCTTTCTGGATCATATTGATAGATCCATGTTTCATCACCAGTAACGATTTCTGAAACACGTCTCGATGTCCCGTTTTCGAAACGTATAAGCATTTCTCGGCACCATTCCACTCGAGCCTGTTTTTCAGTACCGGAGAGCAATCGTGGGATCCATCGACAACAAAGCTTCCTCACTCCAAGATGTTGATGCAGGATAGTATTGACGCTCCCTGAACTAATGCCTAGGATCTTCTCAATGTTCGTGTACGTGATTCGTGGATCTTCTCGCACCAAAATTTCAGATGTCCACACATTTTCTGCAGTAACTGCTGTTTCCGGGCGTCCGCCTCTTAGGTCATCTTCAAGGTTAGTTTTGCCTCCTTTAAATTCCTTAAACCACCTAAAAACGTTGCACGAAAAGGAGCAGAGTCATCTAATGCTGACTGCAAACGTTCCAAACTCAATTGTTCAGTTAAACCGCATTTAAAATCATAGAAGATCATAGCACAGCAAGCATCATAGCAAATGTTTACAGTTAAGATCCATTATTGCAAAGAAAAAGCGCGGGAAGCGTTGTAGTAAAATGACTAACAATGTCATTTTTTTTTAATTTAGCTAAATTGCTTTTGGTGATCTATTTTTAAATAAATTTGCTTTTTAAAAACATATAATACGGGTGCGTTCCATTTTTAAATTTCGAGTATCTCAAAACTTATTGAGTGCCCTACGTATATGTATATACTAGTTCGATTGAACATAACTATTAAACAAGATATTATAGGATGGAATTTATTAAGTAAAACACCGGTGACCATAGATGTAAAAGTGAAGTGTATTCAAAATCACAGACAATAGTTATTCGTTCTTACCCTAGAGCTGTACAATCGACTAGGGATGTATCTCACTATGACATCCCCTTTCCTTTCAAACTTAAAATAAAACTGAACTTAAACTTACAAGAACTTGAATTTAACTACGCAACAAAATTTTTAAACTTAAATTTAATTCTTATTAACGTACACTTATTCAGACTCTTACATTTATTTAAAAACTTACATTTATTTAGAAACTTACATTTATTTAGAAACTTATATTTATTTAGAAACTTATAGACTTAGTAGAACAAAATACAAAACAAAATGGTGATGCCTACTCGTACAAATAATAACTGTGCTTTTTTACAACCGTGCCACTCCTAGTTACATAAGGTTCATTTCTTAACGGCTCTTCATTATTTACTTTTTCAGAAGGTTTTTTCAGAACATTTGTAATACTTTCATTATCTTTTGGGTTCGAATTTCTAGTATTTGTAACACAGTCATTACCTTCATCCCTACTCCTAATTTGCATTCTTTCTTGATTCTTACTAGCACAAAAATATATTTCTGTTTCCCTCTAACTCTTGTCCAGTCTCAGTTAACAATTTATACGAATTAGGTCTTACATCTTTTGATTTTATTTCAGTATAACAATTAGGCTTTTTGTAATCTAACAGTACAAAATTCTGGCCATTTTTTAAATCTGCCAATTTTATGGTTTGTCTATCATTATAAAATTTTTGCATAAAAGCATTATTATACAATATATTTTGTACTGTAACATATTTGGAACTGACCTTTTTAAAGTCAGGTAAAAGCCCTTGTATTTTCCTTCTCGTTAGTTAGGTGTTCCCTTAGAATAATAACGCATAGAATGATAGTTTCATATCAAACGAACTGTCACAAGTGAGGCAAAAATCAAATTAATTTATCCTAGTTTTAGAAGTAGGTTAATTTTCGGTTTTAGTGAATATTTATATAAAAATACAAGTTGAATCGCGTTACTTCCTTGTGGAATATGATGTTAGTATCTATTTTATGTTTGTCTGACGTATTTTTACACTCATTTACCGCACATTTCGTTATTTTTAGCTAAAATTCTTGAGCTGTTCGCGGTGCAAGTTGACCTTGAGCACTGACGGCCCGCCCGCTCGTGTAGGCCCTTTGGGAGCGCTTCAATTTGCCACACTTAGCGTGTGCGGACTAGGTTTCTATACGTTATTATTCTAAGGGTGTTCCTATATTCTAGTAAAGCTAAATATTTTTCTTTACCTTCATAATCTGCTTTCTTAAATATTTTTTTTACAGTTTCAATGTAACGCTCCGCAAGTCCATTGGACTGAGGATACATAGGGCCACTTGTTTTATGTATAAAATTGCATTTCATAACAAATTATTTAAACTTAGCACTACAAAAATTTCTTCCTCCATCTGTATACAAAATATCAGGTATGCCAAATCTACAAAATATAAATTTTAAATGTTCAATTGTTATAACAGTGTTTAAATTTTTTATTTTGGAAACTTCAACATATTTACTGTAGTAATCTACAACCAAAAGATAATTTTTATCCCTATAATGAAAACATATTTCAAAAACAACTCATTTTTTTTCAATTTGTTATTGAAAACTTGATAAGTACGTCATTCATAGATTATGTGTAACAGGATTCCGAGACAATGCAACTGATTTTAAAAATATTTTATAATTGATATGATGTACCTTTGTCTGTTCAATTATAAGTGCTATAAATAAGAAATGAAAGACTTTTTCGCCTTCACTTGACACTATCACTGGAAGTGTACTCTACCATATAATTTTGTAACACAGTAAGTAACATTTTTGTAGTTGCTGGAGATTCATTTTTATTTTCGTAGTGACGGGTATTTTAATGCCTACGTAGTAATAGATATAGACTAAAATGTAGACGAAAACTTCACCTACTTACTGGTGGCGCGATTTAGTTGCGGGTAGCCCAAACCGGCCAACCATGCGGGGAATGCAAACGATGTCTTCAATTTGTGGACTGTATATGAATAAAGAAGTATGGTTGATTGGAACAAATAAGAGTAGGTAAGCTGGGAGCACAATACTTCTTGAAACCAACCGCGTACCGGTTTGAGCGATCCCGATTCCTTGCCCCGCCCAGGCAGCGATTCTTGATGTTACAACTTTACCAAAACGTACGTTCACTATAGTTTTCAGTTGATTATGGTTTCACTATAATTTTTCACAATAAATTAACGGAGGCCATTGTTGCATTCGTAGGCGAAAGATCGACTTGGCGGAAGCGAGGGTTCTCTTCTTCGTCTGCTAAGTGTATCAGTTGGGTGACGTTGTCTTGCTCTTGTGTGCTAATTACGTATGTGTGGTAAGGGATATAATAAGGAAATAAATGTTGAGCCAATCAAACTATTGCTGCTACGATTCAAAGATGAAAATGTCGAAATTTTGCGCGGTAAATTCAAATATCAGCGTCATCGAGAGCACCCTATCTAGTGCGATGTTCTCCTTGTTCTCTGCGTGCAAGACGCGGAGGTCTTTCACCACTTCGTTCATTGGTAATTGGGCCGACCAAACGGTCGTCAACTTCTAGGGCGTCTCATGTCACCGCCCTATGAGCTGGCATCCTTTCTAGGTGTCCGAGCCAACAGAGTGTTCAAGACTTGATTTATCCCACGATACGATGTCCTCTAGCTCTTGGTTTTTTCGGTTCCTCCAGCTACCATCTACCTATCTCCCACCGGGGTAGGCAGAGATCATAGACCTCCTCCACTCCTATCAATCCCTTTATTCATGCCTGTATATTCCTGATGCTTTTGATGCGGCATTTTTTATGGACATCTCTAATCTGATTGCGATATGTGCGTTGGGTTTCAAGTCCATACACGGCCAGATTCGGCTAAGAAATAAAGATATTCAAAAGGTTGACAGTTCGGCCTCTATTTTGCCTTATTTCGCCTACATCTGCCGTTTGGCCGTCACGGCCGTTTTTCACACCACGAACACGTAGTTTTCAGTATTGTATAGCCTACAAACGATACCTCTCCCAGCTCCTCATTCGTTCTATAAAGTGCCGTCAATCTACCAACTTTAATTCTTTCTACATGATCTAACCTTCGAAGCATCTCCTTCTTTATCCCGATCATTTATCATACCACAACGCTCTCTTACTGTATTGTTAGGCATTCTGTCTTTAACAGTAATATGAAGCTTTACTTCTTTAGAAAAAGAAATACACCAGCCGTAACCTTAGTGGCACCGCTCGGATATGCCCCAATCATCTATTGCGTTCAGCGGTACCGAAGACGTTACTATACGCGTTACGACTTCATTACTCCACAAAGTCTGCGCGTATTGTGGAGTACATACTAGTGAAAGCCAATGCTGCCCTGACGATCGAGCAGTTTCATCTAATTAATTTGTAGTGAGAGTAACAACTTAACATTTGTCGATCTTTATGAAGGAAGACTTTTGGGCGAAGGGTGTCATGTGCCATCTTTTCCGAGGACGGTTACCAGACGCTCACGTTGCGTCATACGTCGCGGTCCACAATGTAAATAAATAAATACTATTATTAAATTATTATGTACGTCAGTCTTTAAGGTTGATATATTTATAGGTCTTTGTAACCTGATCATAAATAAATAAATAAGTAAAAATTTACGAGAACCAATTTTCAATTTTATTAAAGTATACATTTCTTTCGAGCTTTGAATGCTCGGTGTATTGCATTAAATGTAGTCGTTTTTTTTCAGATGTCGATGCTATTACCGATGATAGGTCTCGGTCTACTCGTGTTGGCGTCGTATTACTTCAGTCTATTTTTGACGGGCAAATCATCAAACGTCAAGAAAAATTCTGCGAGAAGGTATTGAATAGGGTTCCGTTATACCTTAGGAAACTCAATTATTAAGTCAGGTGTATCTATTAATATATCGGAGACATTGTACTCCGAAACTATAAACAGGGTTGAACTAATAAGCTCACAGGACTATATTACTAAAATAATAAACAACAAAATCCCATCTCCAGCACACCAGTAAGAAGGCTGGCTCCGCAGCTGAGCTGGCGGAAGGAATACAAAGTCAATAAGTACCAGGACCTCGCCTCCAACTACCTATTTACAGCCTTTGGAGCCGAAACCCTTGACCCGTGGGGTCCCGGTACCCTTCATCTGTACAAAATTTTATTCAAAAAATTAATAGACAAAGACTACTTTGTCCAAAGCATTAGCATTGCCATACAAAGACCCGTGATTCCAATGTCGCTGTAGAGAATGTTTATCGGTTAATGTATGGTATATTCGACCCATGCATACTTATAAAGATAGGACGTAGTATGCCTTGTAGACGGTACCTGATCTAGTTCACTGCGTACCTAATCAGAGACATTAAGCAGAAAGCCAATCTTCGTCGATAGTGGAAACGTACTGGCGACCGTGCTGTATATGCTAGTTTTTCTAGGCTCAGGGCAGATATTAAACTGCAAATATCACTAGTATACGATAGTTACGTTAGGCGTATTCAAACTTATCATTCCTTCCTTCTGGCAATATATGAGCAGGTTAAATACCAAAGGTGGATTTGAAACTATGGTTTCATACGAAGGGAAATATTATGAAGGTGGAGAGGCTGCTCAAGCCATCTCGACTCTTTTCTCTAGTGTATTTCTGCCTCGCAAACCTCTCCTTAACCATGAAAAGATTACTCGTGAAGACATATCCAGTTCTGCAAATTATATTAATATCGATAAAATAATATCGCTATGAGATATCGAAACTGGCATATCCAATCTGATATCTCAAAGCTCCTCAGGTGCAGATAGTTTTCCTGCATTTATATTAAAAGGATGTAAAGAATGGAAGGTTACACGAGTACGTTCTATTCCCAAGTCAAACGACACAATCAGAAAACTACTGACCGATAGCCATTTTCTCTTCGATATAACCAACCAACCAACCGACTATGCTATTTGAATCTATTTTAGATAGACTTGTAGCTACAACCCTTTCTCTGTGATTCACAACATGGTTTTAGGCCGATCTCTACAAACAAACCTGTTGAACCTGGTTGATTTCATTTACGAACGTCTGGGAATACTAGTTGACGTCTTGTACCTTGACTTTCGAAAAGCTTTCGACCATGTAGATGTGCTTTTAAATAAGTTGTGTAGTGGCTTCTCGCCTAAACTGCAGATTCTTTGCCAGTTACCTACGTGATAGTTAACAGTACGTACAATACATCCGTATTGTACGGATGTATTGTACGGTTGACTGAGGTGGTACAGTCTTCGTCAGTGACCATGGGACCTGTAAAGGGCCCGAAACGTCGGTTTGTTTGAAAAAACAAATATACGCGATTTAAATCCGGAAAAATAATTTCATTTCCTATGTGTAACAATCGCGAAAACCTAAGAACTCGATTATGTACAAAGTTTATTCATTCCCGCTTCTCCTCCAGTGACTCGCTTTGAAATGGAGAGTTAAAAAAATTCATAATATAGTTCGTATTATTTTTATCACTTTTACATATGATCACATGTAGCTTTGTTATACCAAGGGTACGTAATTTTGCCGGATCTAAACTGCGTATTGTACGTTCCGGTCTCTTTATAGGTGTTATGATCACAACTGACTGACCATGGGACTTGCAAAGAGCTAGACACGTTGGTGTGTTTGAAATTATAGATAGACGCTATTTTGATTTCGAGAAATAGTTAATTTCCAATATTTAATTTATTATTTCCTGTATTTGAAGCCATGTCAAGTCGCTTTTAATATTGGTTGTTGCAATTACTTGTTTACGTATATTTTAATAACATTTTTTTTTGTGTTTCAGTGAGCTTATAAAGTAAGTTTTATTTTTTTAAACTATATTGTTTTAGGAATAGTTCTGTTTCTAAATAATTTTTGTTTAAATTTTCTGAAAATATATTTCCTTAATTTGAAGTTTCTAAAATGATGTTGAATCATGTCTCAACACTACCGTTCACAATTAAGGTAGACTTACGTCCGTATTAATTGGTGCGTTGAAATCATAGCGTTGCAACCACGTTGCAACGAACTGGCAGCGCCCGTGAGAGGTAACTTACTTCGATTTTTGCTGTTCTTGACTTATTGTCATATTGATACTGACAGGGAAAAACAACGTGCTCTAGAACAATCTCTGAAGAAAGACAAACGCACAGGATGCTTTGTTCCAAAGCTGGATCCTTTTTCGCCCGAGATCATGGTGTTCAATCGGAATTTATCCCAAATTGTGTGCGATGACCTGGATTGGGTCAAATGTAACGTAAGTTTTTCACAATTTTTGACTTAGTATTTATTTAATTTTTAATTTTTAAATCAACCTGTGCGGCGTGATACCCTAAACCCTCTTCTCAGAGGAGCGACGTCATCAGTTTACGACGTCATCTCCTACATAGTCATCTCACCTTTTTATCACCCTCTTTTCTGTTTCCTGGCCAGTTAGATTTTAAATTTTGAATCGGCCCCTAATTACTTTTGTTCGTTAATTTTACTTTGGTTCCTTCCGTCGTCACTCCCATCAAAATTCTCGAAGAGAAAGGACGTGTGCATCGTAAACCTCAAATACTCAATCATGTAAACCTCACGTATTTTAACTGCTTATAAAGCATTGGATATGTATACGAATACAAGCATTTTTGGGCCTTCTTGTTGCCCTTTTACCCCTTCTTTTACTGGTCTACAATATAACGCACATAACCGTTGTAAATATCTAAGGAGAGAATATATTAGATCTCATATCTATAACAATTGGTTTCTTAGTATTTGTGACTCACGTTGCTTAAAATATAGTAGTTGTAAAAGCGTTCGTTCAAGAAGGTACTGCCACCGTACCTATTGCTGTCGTGTAGCAATAATGGGAGCTGGCGCAAGTACAGGTCCATGGGACTTTGTTGGATTTTATGTCTCAGGATTAACTTGAAGCAGTGACATAATCTGCGTGTTAACTATCACCTTTTATTAATGCCACTGTTGGGCACGGGTCTTCACACAGGCGAGGCTTTAAGCCACAGTCAGCCACACTGGCCTAATGCAGGTTGGGGATTTCACACGGTTTCCGAGAGTTGTGAACCTTTTTCGACGTCCCAGAAATGCTCATGGTAAATTTCAAATTCAGTTTCGCACATAAATTCCAAATTCAATTTCGCACATAAATTCCGAGAAACTCAGACGTGCGAGTCCAGATTCGAGCCCACCCCCTCAGCTTGAGAGGCTATAAGTTATACCATTCGGCTACCACGGCCTTTTAATCAACTGTTACTTCTTAACCAAGTGATCCCTATTACGCAGCGCCGAGAATGTTTGTATTTTTTTAGTGACATTAATGAATGAGACGAATAAGTCGTGGATCTGGTAAGTGACATGACTACCAACAATAGTAGAAGTGCCACTTGGACATAAAATAAATAAAATAAAATAAAATGTTTCTTTATTTAGGTATACACCCATTAATAAATTTAACATTATTAATTACATTACGTTACATTACATTACATAACCAATTGAATTGAATTTTATGTACCGAATATTATAATTATTAATGAAGTACATAATTGAGAATTACATTAAATTGAATTGAATTCACATTAGAAATAATAGTATAACAAAAATTAATTTATTTAAATTTTAAAAATGGAGTGGTCACTTACAAAGTAGCACGCATCGCATACTGTTCTTATAATTATATTGGCCGAATCGCTCACTCTCACAAGAAAAGACCGATATCTCTTCCGTATTATGGCGAAAAAATCGTCTACTCTATTCACGGCAAACATGCCAGACGCACTACACCGCCAGGGCAGCCACAGCATAGCGCGAAATGCATTATTGTACTGAACTCTGGATCTATCAAAAGCTCGCTTAGTGTAATGGTACCACAACTGACTAGTGTAGAACGCCTGACAGTAAGCCCTAAACAGAGTTATTTTTACTTGAACGGTGCAATGAGCGAATCGACGCGCCAACATGTTACTCTTCATGGCTATAGTCCGCCTCTGTCGCTCCAAATCATCATCGTCTCTCAATTTTGTGGTAAGTATATGGTATTTAAAGCTCGAAACATTACTTAGTACGGTACATAAAGTAGATAAAGTTGACAAGTCCCTTCAAATCCGGAACGCAGTAATGCTCTCATTACTGCTTGGTGGCAGTAACAGATATGGTGGCAGTACTTCCTCGGACGAACTCGTTCTCTACGGCTACTAAAATAATTAAAATATTCTTTTTTCAGCTTAGTAAATGCGCGGTAACCCCGAGTATATTGAATTCAACTAAGGATATAAAATGTTACTTTTATGATATCATTCACAAGACCGATCGTGACTACTACGTTGACTCAAAGTCCACAATGATCACTAGCGATAAAGTCTTCACACTTGAAAATTCAGATAATGTGAAAGTTACGTGCACTGGTACAGCTTTGGCCAAGTAAGTATATAGTTAGTGAGAAAGATGAGATTACAAACGGAACTGGCTGGCCAGCCTCAGAATTCACTCTTTTTCTCTTTTTTATATACTGTTCCTGTGTACAATGGCGCCCTAAGTTTTGCAGATGAATGCTCATAAACTACCTTTCTAGGACCAATTGAAAAAATGGATTTGAAATGCAGTCGTCTCATTGATTGGCAGTGTCATGTCGCACAAATCGGAGACTGCATTTCAATATTTGATTTATAATAATAACGCACACACTCAACATAGCACTAGGGAAACCCTATAGGGAATTTAATTTCACATATAATGAGCCCAAACTCACAGGTGGTTTTAACTCACACACTCTCTGTGTGTGTTCTTTCAGAGGAACTTTTCGAACTGATAGCACTGTCTCAAATCCACCATCGCACCTGCCGCCAAAGAAGTAGAGCCCATCCTTACATCATAGATGCCTGTAATTGTAAAACCACGCGGGTATCATGTTCGTTCCTTTCTCCAACCTGCAAGATGTGGAATGATTTTTCTCCTGAAGTATTTTCCTTTATGCTTAGACATGGAGTTATTCAAAAAGCGTGTCAACAGGGCTCTCAAAGGCTGGCAACGCATGGGCAGCTCATCTGATGTTGCAGATGTCCATGGGCTTCGATGACCACCTCTCATCAAGTGGCCCTACTGCTTATTTGCCTCCTACTTCAAATAAAAAAAGAAAGATTTTTTTCACATGATTAATTTCGTAATATCGGTTCAATATCAAAAAAGAACACATCAAACGTAAAAAGCCAAGCAAGTAAAAGAACGTGATTTATCAATATTTATATTGATTTTTATATTGTTTTTTGAAAATTCTATAAAACTGCATTAAAAGTGTGGCGCACTATAAGTTTCCGGAACTAATAAGAAAAAAATACTAAAAATGGTCAGAAATGAATTTATTTCTCGAAATATTCTTCGTTAGCGTTAATGCACTTTTTCATATGAATGAACCAATTTTGAAACCATTTATGCCACTCCTCCGTCACAATCTCTGAAACATATTTTTCATATTTCTCTTCAAGTGATGAAAATCGTTGACCGCGTAACTGATTCTTAATTTTTGGAAATAAATAAAATTCACAAGGTGCCAGGTCGGGACTGTACGCAGGATGGCTCATAAGGTCAACGTGGTTCACCTTCAAAAATTCATTTGTCTGTCTGGTCGTGTCAGAAGTGGCACTATCGTGCTGCAAGATAATACGACGTTTACGGTTATTTTTACGGAGTTTGTCAATAACTTCCGGCAAACAAATGGTCGTGTATCAATCACTATTCACGGTACAACGATTCCAGTTTTATTAAAAAAAGAAGCAATCAGCCGCTTAGAGGCACTTTGTACGCGCGCCACTTTGGTAGTTGTTTTGGTGGTTTCGGCTCATCTCGAAAGACCCATACGCTAGATTGCTGCTTTGTTTTGGGATCGTAACTATAAATCCATGTTTCGTCATCTGTTACTATGTCCCACACCAACTTTGACGTCCCTTCGTTGAATCTGGTAAGCATGGCATTGCACCAAGTGACGCGATCCGTTTTCAGAGCCTCAGTCAAATTGTGTGGGATCCACTGAGAGCACAGCTTTTTCACACCCAAATGTTTGTGTAGTATTGATTATATTTGACTCATGCTTATGCCTAAAGATGCCCGAATCTCATGGTATGTCACATGCTGTCTGTTTTGATCATACGGCGCACAGCGTCGATGTTTTTGTTGTTCACAGCAGTGGACGGGCGACCATCACGAACTTCGTCACTGAGATTGACACCACCACGTTTGAATTCTGCAAATCAGCTATAAATAGTCGTCTTGCATGGTGCTTCATCGCCAAAAGCAGTTTGAAGCCGAGTGAAGCTCCGCTGAGCTGTTAAATTACACTTGAAGTCGTAGAAAATCATACTGTGAAAATTTCACGAGTTAAATCAATGGTGATGTAGACAACCAATTTATAAAATGACGCACAATGTAAAAACAAGTGTCAGTTAGACGAATCGAATTGTATTCTACAGCCAAGGAGTTCCATTTTCAAATGTTGTAATAATTTTTTAAATATTGTTTATGTAAGTGGCCAATTCCGGAAACTTATAGTGCGCCCTATGTACAGATAATGTTGATAATAATGTTGCAGTAGAGCTCCTTGTGAAAGAGTTCGTCTATTAAAGTACTGTCATCTTACCTATTTTTGAAGGGAAAGGGAGTTGGAGTAATTACAGGCACATGAGACTTATCAACCTATGTGTAAGGGTGACGGGCGCAGTGACAGAGCCCTTCAGATCTTTGTGTTATAAAGCTCTGAGTGGCACTGCAACTTTTATGGACACGCGTAAAAAATATAATATGGAGCATTTTATTATTTTTTCAAGATTAACACAAGCCCTGACAACACGACATTGGTTCATCTGTCAAAGGAATGATAGATAAATAGAAAGAACCTTGCTGAAAGATTGCCTTGCTTCAAACGCATAACAATATAAACGGATTAAAACAGATACAAACAGGAATTCAAATTAATAGTGAGAACAAGAGAAACAACAAGACATTAGTTTGAAATACACAAAAACTTGCGGTACCCAACGAATAATAATCCACCGCTTGTGTATACAGTAAGCCAAATAGGTTACAGTTTTGTGCGGATTTTGCTCAATATTGAGCAAGAGTAAAAACCGCGTCAAGTTTGTGTAGTGTGCGCTTGAGTTAATATAGCCGCGAGTGCCGAGTGTATTGTACATAAAGAAATGTAACATAAATAATTTTAAAAAAACTGACCTCAAAAGTTTGCTTATACGCTTTTTTATTCGTATTACATCTATTTGCCAAGTTTATGGTAAACCTGATTTGTTCCTAATTTGCCACCCCAAATATTTTTTTCAAATTTGAATGGGACCGTTACTGAGGCAGCTATACCACCATGAGGTACCATACACACAAAAAATACATTCGAATTGAGAACCTTGAAGTCGGTTAAAAACTAATATAAATCAGAATCGATTTATTTGACACACATATCTATTGTATTTTATTGTGTAATAATTTAATTGCCTCGCTTATAACGGAAAATTAGTACTGTATAATTAGTACTGTGTGTATAACGGAAAATTAGTATTTGGTCCTAATGGAAAATTAGTACTGGGAATGCATTGTGTTTTCCAGCAAATACTGAGTTAGTGACCCTTCGTAACCGCGCCTGGCGTCACTCAAAGCATCTTTTATTTGTCCTCGTTTATATGAAGAGTTTGTGTTTTAATTAATTTATACTTTTTGTTTTGCTTGTGTTTTTGTTTTGTAATTATTGATTTCTGTTTTACGTTAATAATGCCATGATTATGTTTTGTTTTTCTTTAGTTTTCTTTCGTTATTTTCTTTTGTGGTGTTTGGGAATGCATTGCGATATGTCCACTTGCACTTGCTTATAATGCAAAGACACTGTTCCTACATCGTATTGACAGCGTGTCATCTATTTAAGCATTGGTTTAAGACGCATTTAAGTTTAGTGCAATTGAATATTACTGTCCTTTTATGTCAATAATCAGTGTATTATTTTATTTTTATTTTACGTTTTATTTTTTGTTTTGTTTTTTTTTTCCTTTTGATAGATATTCAATTGAATGTATTTTCTTTCTTTTCATTAACATTTTTTTTTCACTTCTTTTGCACACAAGTCTCAGGAAACTTCTAAAATTCTGCACGCATTGTACGATTATATTCCATTGTATATATCTTTCAGTGACAGCCCAATGAAGTGGTTAGGGGTAGTCTCCGGTTTGCGGTCGAAGGTAAAACCTTTGGGTCCTCCACGTGGCCGAGAAAAGACCATCAATGTGCTGATGTTCGGTTACGATACTACGTCCCGAAATGGTTTTATCAGGAAGATGCCCGAGAGCTATGAGTATTTGAAGAATGATTTAGAAGCCACTTTTTTGACTAGGTAGGTATTGAAGCAGGAACAAAGGGAGCAATACTGGCAGCTTAAAAAGCTTTTCGTAACTAATGTAATCGATATTTTCAACGAAATTGAGAAAACTTGAGAAACATTAGATAGTGTGTTAGTTGTTTTCGCTGATCCCAGGTGGGATCAGCGAAATCTTTCGAACGTCATAACATTCATAACTCAAACATTTTTGGCAAAATTTTATCTTAGGAAATGAAACTATTTTTCCGGATTTAAATTGCGTATATTTGTTTTTTCAAACAAACCGACGTTTCGGGAAATTACAGGTCCCATGGTCACGGTTGACTGAGGTGGTACAGTCATCAATTAGTTATGTCTAATATTATTGCATACCACCGTACTTTTTCACTATAGTTACAAATGTTAGATATTAATTAAATACCTTATTTTTAATTTTACCAAGAAAACATTCCAATTTACGCTACATTATGTTTTACAAATTATTTTATTGAATGAGTTTTTATTAAGTTCAATTTATTATGAATTAATAATAGAAATTAGAATAAACTAAAACATATTAATTAGTACTGCAGTCTTATGTCTGTTTGGGATTTTTTATCAGAGGAAATACTGGATCCCAAACTGGTGGTACGGAGAAACCATCTTCCCTGTTGAAATTAGGATGTTTTATAATTTCAATGGTCTCTCGCGGCACCCTGGGTATATAACGGACCTTTTTGCAAGGACCTGGGGTTTGTCAAATTTCATTGAATGTGTAGGTTTATCCATGACGCGCTCGCAGACTGCAGACTTGTTTACGCGACAATGTTTGACATCAGCTGTATGTTCTTTGACGCGGGTACAAATACTTCGCTTCGTTTGTTCAATATAAGAGAGACCGCACTTCACAGTCAAGCTTGTAAACTCCTGCATCCTGTAAGGGGATGTTACATTTCACGGGTCTCAGGAATTGAGAAATCTTCCTCAGGAGCTTGAAACAAGTCTTGATAGATGCACGCCTGAGGACTATTCCGATCTTGTCTGTAACACCTCTCACGTAAGGTAAAATGGCAGGTCTTTGCATGATTACTGTCACAGATTACTGAGATTACTGTCACATGTGCTCTCTGAAACAAAGATTTTTAATTTTATTAATTACATAATAATAAATTGAACTTAATAAAAAATCATTCAATAAAATAATTTGTAAAACGTAATGTAGCGTAAATTGGAATGTTTTCCTTGTAAAATTAAAAATAAGGTATTTAGTCAATAACTTTTGTAACTATAGTAAAAAAATAGGGTGGTTTGCATTAATATTAGACATGATACTGATTGATTACTGTACCAACTCAGTCAACCGTGACCACAGGACCTGTAAAGGGCCCGAAACGTCGGTTTGTTTGAAAAAACAAATATACGCAATTTAAATCCGGAAAAATAGTATCATTTTCTATGTGTAACAATCGCGAAAACCTAAGAACTCGATAAATTTTATCTTCTTTCACAATCTATCGATAACAACTACATAACTATTTAAAACTTTATGAAAACTGGCAACCTCGCAAATGTCATTTTACATCGTTTTCAAAAAAGACAGATTGTAGTAGGCTATCCAGGCAGCGGAGAAATTCCGACTGCTGCGTCGGACAAGCCGCGTCCTTACTACCGCGGCTACCGCTCCTACATCCATTATGAGCACCAGACATCACGCTGTTATCAGCAATGTGTTGAGTTACCTTGGAGTTCAAAATGGATATTTTTTATTATTATGTTTGTTTTGAGTTGGACACTTGTCCATGTAGGTAATGCCATTCAGCACTTTGCATTTTTTCTCTTAGAGCTTACTTAATTTCCTTTTGACTTGGTCTAACTAACTTATCCATGCTCGTCTGAAACTTTATTCGATCAGTTTTTTAATTAAGTTGTCATCTGCCTGATCCTTCTACCTAATTCCAGCTAGGTCTCAGAACTATAATTTGTTTTTCAGTTACAACATCATAGGAGATGGGACTACTTGGGCACTACACGCTTTATTGACAGGCAGGAATGAACTGGATTTGCCCGAGGCCCGAAAGCGCTTTGTCAAAACGTTTTTAAATAACAACGACTTCATTTTCCACAAACTCAGAAAAGATGGGTGCGTTAATATAATTTATGTATGTGTAATAAAAAGGGATCACCACAACTAATGATTGCAAAAAATATTAAAAATTCGCGAGAAAAGTATTTTCTTTACTTTTCCATGATCGCGAATATTTTGTTAAACAAACCTACGGTATATTTAGTGTTCCTGTAGCCGCCACGGTTTAGCGGTGGCAACCGCTAGATATGTAATGCACAATGGGAGGTGAGCGAGCCAACAGCTCTGATACCTATATGGACAATAATGAATCCTCGTCCTTGGGGTCGCTCACCCAAGACGTCCAGCCTTTTGAGAACCGGATGAAGTCTGCGTCAACGGGCTGATCGAGGGTCCCTCATGTCTTATAACCAAAAGCTTGGGTAGGATACTATAATCAAAAACTTATGGGAAGATATGGGAACGTTCCCGTGGATTTTGCTTTTTTATTTTGTATTGTTAACCCCAGACGCAGAAGGAAGAGAGTTATAAGCCTGAAGTATTTGTGTCCCTGTAGACATGTCTGTTTTTTTTTAATTAAGGGATGACAAACAATATTGTATAAGGTCAGTAACATATAGTAAGAATAACACTACAGTAAAATGTACAATTAATCACAACATTCTACAGATTATTACATAAATATAAATTGTTTAAATTAAGCATTATTGCTATTGATTTGAAATGTTATATAATGGTTCTCTTACGGATAAGATTATCTTTTCTTGTGTCACAGTTACCGTACCGCTTATTATGAAGATTCGCCAAATATGGGTACGTTTCAACTTCGGTTCCAAGGGTTCGGTGAACAGCCTGCCGACCACTACCTACGCGACTTCTACTTTGAGGTGGCCAAACTAAGGACTGGCAAAAAGAACGAATTCTGCGTTGGGGACACCCCCTCGTACTTGTTTTTGATGAATATTACTAAACAGGTAAGTTCTAGTTTTTTAACCGACTACAGTGAAGCTAAAAGAAAACTACGTGTCTCACACGTTTGATAGTTGGGACTGTGAGCGTTACTGCATTCCGGCTTTGAAGGATAAGGGTGCTGGTGAAATTATAGGCAGATAGAACTTGACAACTTACGCCGCAGGGTGACAGGCGCAGTTGCAGGGACCCTTAGATATTTGCGACTTAAAGCTGTCACTGCAACTGTCAGGATAATTTCAGGTCCTGACATGGACAGACGATACGGCAGGCCGCAGCCTTTACTCCCTTATTACAACACTTACTGCATTGGGAGATAATTTCCATTTATTTCAAAAGTATTTCAATAAAAACATTACTTCTAATAAAATAACTAAAACATATCTGACACAGACAAAGGTGACATACATTATTAAAGCCAATCAAATAAATGTTTAACCAAGATGGTTTCACGACATTCTCCCGCCGTTCCAGGTGAAGAGTTAATACATCTGCAACTACCTCTTAATAACACAAAAACTAAACTAAACTTACATTTACAAATTTAATCTATGCGGGATTCTGATGGGTCGCCCAGCACGTGAGACTCTTTCAGATTTGGTAGACTCCTGGGAAGACTGTCTAGGACTCGTGACTGCAGGCGTGACCACAGCTTGCCCATCTGATGCTGAGGTCTGTAAGATTAACTCCGAAGGCCAATTGATTCGTTTTGTACTATCAGACCCAATTAATACAACGTCTCCCTTATTGATTTCTGCACCCTTTTTATTATTGCGTTTTTCAACTAGAGCCGAAAGATATTAATTCCTAAAACAAGTATTCAATTCTTTAACTAGTTTTTTAATATACCGCAACCTAACAGTTTGTTTTTCAGAATTTTAAGCAGCAAAATTGTTATCACTTCCTACTTGATTCTGTACAAAACATCGCTGGCGTAAGCGGTTTCAAATTTTCCGTGTTATCAGGTGCATAAGTTACTGGGCGTGAATTAATAACCGCCTCTGCTTCGCATAATAGTCTGATTTACCATTAAACTCAAACACGCTTTACTTAACATACGACGCAAAATATTTTAAAAACCCTACCGTGCACCCAAAATCCTCCACACCATGGCGTTTGAGGAGGTATAAAGCGCCATTCAATCTTATTTACACTTATTCTCGAAGCCTCTTTGTTTCAGTTTACATCATTCAAAATATTATTGGCCCCTGGAAAGTGTGTGCCGTTATCACTGATAATTTTCTTACATTCCCTCTTGTAGCCTCTTTTATGCCATTAAAAAACCTTCGACAGATAACGACAAAGTCAACTCCAAATAAACAGCCCTATAGTCGCGCACGTGAATAAAACCACCCAGCACTTCTGCCTGCAGCATCTGCACCTTCGTACAGGGGACCAGCCAAATCAACCTCCACTACCTCAAACACTCTGCCATAATTTACTTTCTCTAAATGCAGTTGGGCGGTGCATCACCTGCTTTAGAACTATGTCGTCGGCAAGTAACACATTTCCTCACAGTCATTTTAGCAAACCTTCTAATTCCAAAAAGCTTTACATTCACACTTTTTCAAATGGTGTAATATTTGTTGTTGCTGACAACAGCAACGGGCTGGTTATCACTCCGAACACAACGCGTCGACGTCTATATGATTTAAAACCTTTGTCTAAATCTTGTATGTCATTCCACTTAAGAAACTTGAGATCACGGTCATCCGGATTGATTGATATTTGTAGGAACGCTTCCTAAAATTTATCAATAGCCTTGGTATCTGTTCTGTATTAAGTTGCTCCCCTTCTCTAAGCAGTCATTTAGTTACAACCCATTCTTACCGACAGCTGAAGCGTCAAATATTGGCCTTATTTTATTTGTCGCACTAGACCCCTTAGCAACCGCGTGATGAGGTAAATAGTGACCTCTACATGTATCATTAATGGCCACTTCCTCAACTCTAACTCTACTATCACTATCTAACCAGTCACTATCTAACCATTCATCAAACACCTTATTGTAATCATCTAATAATTCTGATTTAACTAGTTTTTTGGTAGTTGATTTGAGCCTGCGCCTCGCAATATCAACATTTGTTTGCAGACTATCAACTGTACCTTTCCAAAGAAATTGTATTTCATTCAACGCCCTTCATTATCAACTGTTATGCTTTGTTCAAAAAATTCTGACGCTTCCGCCTCAGCGCTAGTCTTTGTTTTTAACTCAGTGCCATCTCTGATTCCCAAAGATTCTAATTTTTACAGGTCCTCCACATCAAAACTGATTACCTGCAGTTCATTGATACTACAGTGGTATATCCCATTTGTAGGGCCCTGGATAGTCCAACTACAATTCAGTCTCCATAGCCAGCAAATCATCCATCTGTACTGACCATCCCATCAGAATCCAGAATTTACGTAAAAAATCAGAACCTGTTAATATACTGATCTCTTTAACATGATTCATATGGTTAGTAATATGCACACCTTTTTGCTGCAACTTTGACGGTAAGTTACTACCATACTTAACTTTAGGTAAATGACCACAGATGGTATCTTACCGAAACACCTGTATTTTAGTTTGATTACTGCCATCAATATTCTCAATAATTAACTCATACAACTTATAGTTTTTCCTTTGAGTGACTACTCCACCGAATAATGTATGGTTTATCTCTGTTTGACCAATGGTTTTCAATTGCAAATATTCCGCTACACTTCTCTTTTGTTTTGTTCCGGTGTTTTGACAAGACGTCACTTGAATTAATATTGCTTGTCTGTTTTTAATTTTCTCCGACACCTCTTGTTTTGATAGGAAAGTGTCGTCTTCCACAAGCAATACATGTTACATGTTTTCTGCACTTCATTACCATGTGACCGACCTTTGAACATACATAGCATGCGTTTTTCCGCATCCAGAAATCACGTCGTTTCTCTAAAGACATTTTTGTTGCACAAAATTGCATTCCGAACTTATGTGAGAAACTTTGTCACACCGTATGCAAGTTTGAATCTTATCAGTTTGATATTTCTCCGTTGGTTTTTCGTTCTTAATGTTCCTGCTCTTAGTTACCGTGGAAAAAGGCGCTGCTGAAGGGCCTAGCGCATCAGTAAATTCATAGTCTCTACCTTGATTACTACGAATCAGCTTTATTCTTTCTTCAGATTCTACTTCTAATTTCACGAACTGAAGTAACTTAGCCAAGTAGTAGTAGTTTTACCAAGAAAGTGTGGCGGCTTTAGACGCCTATTATCACCGGCTCGCTGTGGCAGTCTCTTTGGACGAGAGTCGCCAATGAGAGTGTCACACGCGCCAAAAATATTCAATAGTTTTTTAGTTACAGAATTGTCATGTCAGCAGTTGAAAATTGTTTTCTCAGTTTGATAGAATTAATTTGTAAAACTACGAAATGTTACAATTCATGAAGTTCACGAGGCCGTTTTATTGTTCGTTAGGGGAACGACAAATTCCCCAAAAAGGTTTCATGACAGCAATTATTATGGACAAGCATGTCGTTTAACGCCAGGCGCAAGACTTGTTCGTTTCCGTCACTTGTATCTTAAAAAAAGTAAATTACACGGTATCAGTGATGGTAATTATTACATTGTGTACTAAGGGCAATAAATAAGAATTTCCAACGTGTCTGTTAGAATTTTAATGACTCGATGTTTGTAATTTTTTACCGCACACTTCGAACGTTGTCCTATAGGTATTCCTTAATTTCATTACCGGGTCACGTTTTTTTTTTGAAATAGCTTGTGGGTCAAAAAATCTTTTTTTCTTAATTTATTTCCCACTAAAACCAAATTTTAGCTTACTAGACATTTGTAAATTAACTGAATTTAACGAATAAGTCACAAATTAGAAATCTGAAACAGTACATCGCCACCAACTGACCTGTGTGTACATCTCCGTATATTCCAAAAATATTCTGTATTTATTGTAACTAAGATAATAACTCTAACACTGGGCGGCTGCTCCACTGGGTGGTGTGGGAAAAACAGCAAAACACCTAATTACAAAACAAACGGAATCACATGTAATCGGTAATTAAATATGTCATTTTTCAAATTTTGTCCATCTTAGCAAAGTTCAAGTTAAACTGGGCTATTTGAAGTGAAGCAATTGACGACACCCGTCAATTGTTTCGAATTCGGGCTGGCCAATCGGAACGCAGTTGTC
>NW_020653757.1:1149222-1152390 GCF_003589595.1 Hyposmocoma kahamanoa
AACGTTGTTATTGTTATACTGCTCACGCAGGTGCACCTCTCTCGCCCTTCGCTACTCAAAGTTTATTTGCATCCATTTTGCGAACGCTGTCGCGTCACTGTAGTTAGGTGCCCGAGTTCTTCGCATATACTTAGCGTTTATTTATCATTGTCAACCAAGTTACATATTTAAGTTTTAATAATTTTAAGACAAAATTGAAAATCCCGATAAACCCGTCCTTAGCTGAAAATCGGGTTCCAAAATAGACGGTCACACGGTTCTTTCGGCTAACCGAGTAACCGGTTTGCATGTCCTACTTCTAAGATTCTGCGCTCTCGTGTATGGCATGTCCTGCATAATAAGTAAATCTGGCGCTAAAAACTATCAAATTACAATTGCAGTTCTTCATGCAAGATGGCAAGAAGTTTTGCTTTACGATGGTTGGTGACATGTGTCACCACGACTTCAACCTGATTACCTCTGCCGATAAGGACTTCGTCAAGTTTCTGCGTTGGTTCAACGAAACTGGACGGCTTCAGAACACGCTGCTTATGGTGTTTGGAGATCACGGTCTTAGGTATGATTAATTTTCATTAGTATTATTAATCCCAATTTGTAAACATTACAATGACGTAAGATTCACAAATTAGACACCATCTTTCACTTATCTGTCAATATCTCTCTTTAAAAAAGACAAGACTACAGAGGTAAAAATGTCGCTTACATTAAGCCGGCGGTAGTGGCTCGAAATAATAAAATGTAACAAATATTTATTTACAAAGAGTAATAGAGTACCTTACTCATTCTTCTAAAGATAATCTGACTTACGTATGAATAGTAGAGTTTAGTCTTATGAAATAAAGATAATGTAAGATTGAGTGAGACACGTAATTGGGTGATGTTGATAATTTAAAGACTTAGTGGTTTGAGTCTTAGTGGTGCTCCCAACTGTGATATCATGGCTCTAAATAAATATACGATATATAATATGTCGGAATAAGACGTAACGGGAGACGTTGAGGGCAACTCTCTCATCACTGATTGTGTCAGGAATTGTTTTGTTTAAATAATTAAATATATAAATAAACACAAAACTATTTGGAGTATAATAAACAAAGAGTCAGGCAAGGTTAAACAACACGATTGAGATATATCGCTGTGAACACTACAGAATCATTAAATTCCTCCCCTTCTCTTGCTATTGATTTCCTAAAGGAAACTGGGAACGTTTGTGGCAGCGTATTTAATTTCATCATCATATAAAAAACATTTTTTATCGGTGCAATTCATTACCAAAACTGTAGAAAAAAAAATAAAAATTTTATGTTTCCTTAAAAATGTTTAAACGTTCTAATTACCGTATCCATGGTACGGTAATTAGATCTAATTGCCGTTTTCATAAAATATTTGTAACTTGAAAATTACTTTGTCTATTTTAAAGCCATTTAGACATATTGACAGTTTAGTTTAAAGTTTTCATATTTCAATGTTATTGGGTATAGTAGGCTAGAAAAAACAACGGCTACGGTAATTAGGCCGAGGACATCGAAATGGTTACGGCAATTAGGCTGAGAACAACGAATATGAGAATGGTCGATTCCGTAAACAATAAATCGAATTCGGGTTAACTGGCATCGACATATATAATTGAATAAAATAATTCCTTCCCCAGACGTGCGGACGTGCGTGCCACCTACCAGGGCAAAATGGAAGAACGTCTACCCCTAATGGCAATAGTATTACCAGAACAACTAGTAAAAAGTCGGCCAGAAATAAAGTCAGCATTAAAAGCAAACGCAGACATTCTGACAACGCCTTACGACATTTACAACACTGTTCTAGACGCGGTTGATATGAAAGATCATTGGATTACTTATAAAGTCAATGGCGCTGATTTACCTAGAGGTTTGACGTTATTTAGGCCGGTAAGTTTTTGTCTGTTTTTGATAAATATTGCCTTTGAAAATGCAATATATATAAATGATCTTGTTGTGTTGTGGAGCTTTATACAGGGCGTCTCACGTTTATGCCACACGGTTATGCCACACCTTAAATACCGCATTGAGACAAAACCCTGAAGCAAGTTTTAAAATAATTTTGATTTTAAAAACAATTCGAACTTCATTCAAAGCTTTGTATAATCGCTTGTCTGAACCAGGAATCGAACCCGCCAAATGTGAAAAAAGGCCTATAATTTTACTATACTGATCGAAAGCCTCAATTGTAAGGATTGTTTTCTTCGAAATAACATAGCGTCTTAAATAAAAGGAAGACCATGTAAACAAGACCATTTGTAAAAATAAAATAAAATAAAATTAAAAAAACAAGTATGTAGCCTAAATTGGAATGAATGTACGAAAAATTAAAAAATAATGTATTTAATTAATAACTTTTGTGATAATAGTCAAAAATAGGATTTGCATTAGTATTAGACACAATTGGTTGATAACTTTACCATCTCGATCAGCCTTGACAACTTGAAAAGGTCCCGAAACTTTGGTTTGTTTGAAAAAATAAATGTACGCGATTAAGGTTCCAAAAATTAGTTTCATTTCCTAAACTTTATTATAGATCCCTAGCACCAGGTCATGCAGTGAAGCCGCAGTAGAAAGCCGCTGGTGTACGTGTCACACTTGGCAGACCATCCGCTCGTCCGACAAGACGTATCACCTTGCTGCTGCTGCGTTGGTTGACCATATCAACAATGTCACGGAGTCCATTAGGTAAGCCCCCGTTCACACGGCATTGTATTGCACGTTTTTTGCATATTGATATATACCGAAAAAACAGTGGCGCATACATTATATACATGTCGGAGTCAAGTATCACTTCAAACGTAATTTATTAGATAAACGATTTATAAGGCTAGAGGGCGCTGGTGTCGTTGATTCAGTTGAGTTAAATGAGTGACCTGACACAATCCTATGACATGATGGTCGTTGGTAGTGTTGCCATATGAAAATAAGAAGTAAGATGAAAGGGTTGTGACTAATGTGTGTCTAATGAGATTATTGAGAATGAGAGAATGAGAAATAAAATAAGAAAACTTCAGGTCCACAGAAATTTATTGTAAGTTGATGGTGAAGAAAGGAAAAGGCTGTAACAAGACAAGAAAAGGTATATAGAAACAGGTACAGCAGTATAAAACACTCCTTTACTACGGATTAACATAAACAGTCCAGACACTTA
>NW_020653757.1:1162390-1184864 GCF_003589595.1 Hyposmocoma kahamanoa
GGGAGAAATATTTCTATGGCCTACATTTATTTCTCTCGTGAGTTTGGGTGTAATTTGTGGTTGTCCACCTAGGTGTGTCCATGGCACCCGCGATACAGGGCTTCCCTAGTGCGGGGCTATGAGTGTGTGCGTGTGCGTAATCAATAATAATAATAAACATTATTTATTATTTTACTAAAATATTAACTGAGTGGTCATTTTCATTACAGAAACATACTTTCTAACAAGTTATTTTTCTGGTTATTGTCTGATTGCCTGTTGTCGAGTTATTTAAGATTTTGGTGTAGGTAAAAAAAGTTTATTTTACATATTGATAGCAGCAATTGTATGATTACCGCGTTCCTGACGCTAGATAAGCATGTATCGTGGGGTACCATACAGTCGATTTACATCGTATTATTAAAAAAAATGATCTGTGTTTTCTTAATAGAATTAAAGCTAGTACTGACGCCATACATAATATATTTTATTTATAGTTATAAACTTACAAGCTATAACATAAATGGTTAAAAACGTTGTGGCTACCTATGGATACGACGGAGAAGTGGCAGTCATACCCATTATATAATTGTATTCAGGTATCCTATATTCTTACTTTTGGTTAGGAAATGTGGAAATTAAAATAAAAAAGAAACCCGACACAAGTCAGTGTTACCATCTAAGCCAATTTACTCATTGAGACTATTTTAGAATAATATAAAAACCATTTATTCATCACCATAACACAAAAATACACAGAATGTAAAAAGTAAAAAAATAATATAAAAAAAAACAGCGAGGCAAAACATATCAACTTTTAAACAGTCAATTCACAATATTTCTCAATTAATAAATGTCATGTGTGCGGCTGTGGCGTTTACAAAAAGGTCCACTCAGCTAATGTTACAGCCGAGTACAGACTGAAGCGCTTAATTTCATGAATCCAAACACGGTAGTTCCACTGGAAGGAGTTTTGTTGAGGAGTTGTGTAGTCTGCAGACCGTCCTGATTCGAATTCCAAATGCAGTGTTCTACTTCGTAGTACTCCAGAAATAATAAAATTATCCCGTTTGACCACTCACCTATTTTCCAAATTTATAAACACGTAAAGTTACAACTCCTAGATTTTTAATAGTTGTTTTTAATTTCATTCCACAAAAGGCAAAATTTTAATACCAAACAGCCATGTCTATTAAAGACAGTACAGCGTCATTTAAAAACAATATTATACGGCATATACATCAACCTAACGTAGCAGAAAAGAAACGTCTATTTGTCGGCAGTTGTCATAAATACCAACTAGCACAAACATGTGGATACATGGCAAGCGCTTGCCGCAAGCTTCCTTTGATTAGTGCACAAAAACCATAATGCGCTTAAAGTAAGTAAGACTCTAAAGATATTAATGATCCGATCGAATGTTAGACAAGTTAATTTTTTTTCTTTTGTATATTTTTGCCTGTATCCTCTTTCTTGGGTTTGATAGAGAGTGTTGTGTTTTTCATTTTGTTTTTTAAACATTGGTTCACATAGTTACGTACTAAAATAAAAACGTTGTTTCCAGAAAACGATGAAGCGCCGTCTTTATTTACGCATCATAGTGCCGTTGTTATATACATACTTGTTTACTGGTTGCGTATTTGCATTATGTTGGATTAGTTTCGTGCTTCATACTTTATGTGAGATCGAAACTTTGCCCAAGCTTTCCTCTTCGAATACAACCGATACAAGGTATTCTACTTGTTGTAATTTTTAAGATATTGTGCATTTGGCCTCCATATCACCTGATCTTTTTATCGTATCGATCGTATAGACTATAATGTATGCCATCGTGGTGAAATTATTTGCCAATGAGCGTAAGGTACTTGCAAATTGTTGCCCAGGATACTACAGGCATAAGAAATGGTACGACGTGCGGGGAGGGTAAATTCGTATAGCACGGGGTGCATTTGTTGGAAAGTCACGACGAGGTCGACGATGGAGCATACACGCTTAAATAACGCCTATTCACTCTCGCTTTGAAAACTTCAAGCGTTCGGAGAATAAGTGTACAGAGAGGGGATTCTACTCCATAGCCGTTCGGTATATAAATATGGAACGGCTTGTACGAATCCTTGGATTATCTACAACGTAGAAATGGAGCCCCAGCCTTATCGCAGGTTCACATCCGGCTCGAAGGGCCACTTGTACGGTCTCTGTACAAATTTTAGGTAATCCTAGCTAAGCTTTTGACACGAGTAGTAAGTTGAAAGAGAAAATTAAGTTACTTTTAAGAACGGCTGATAAATGTACATTGAAAGTTTCCGTAAAAAAGATGTGCTATGTATTTATAACATAAAGAAACTGCTTAATATCAAATGTATGTCTGAAGTCTTATTTTTATCAGAATAACACGAATAACCTAATCAATATTTAAATACATTTCCAAATTTAGAATTCGTTACCTGTGCCTTTCTTTGTTCCGTAGGGAGTATTAGGGTTCCAATTTAATTTTATAGCTTCATGATCGCACCATAATTTAGGTTCCATTTTTATTGTTTATTTTAATATTACCATGGCTTCCTATAATAATACAACAATAATATGCATTGACTTACAATTATATGGACGTCGGGTCCGCGCTAAAAAGTGTCCGAACTTATAGGGCGTTAAAATCGTATACAGAGCGTCATTCACGCTTTAGTCTTCGTTTGTTCGACTGACAGCGAAGCAAGCAGAATTAGACAGTACTGCGATGACATTACAATTTAAATTCAACGTTTTAGCTTTTTCATATTTCTTTACATGTCACTAGGTTTAAATAGGTTGACTTGGGACATTTTTTTCGTGGTTTTTGTATTAGACCCGTCGTCCATTTATTTGTAAGTCAATGATAATATTATAAAATATGATGACATTGACAGGAGAAACATAGAGATTTATTTAGAAAAATCACTGGAGCTAGATAATGGTACGGTTTGTCAGATACCACAACTAAATCCATTTTCGCCCGAGATAATGAAGTTTGACAAGAAACTGCCTCAAATCGTATGCACACAACAAGCTTGGGTCAAATGCCACGTAAGTTTCAATGGCTATTATTGACGTTCAATCTCGCTAAAACGGACTTTTTTTTGTAAAAAAGTTAAACATGTAAAGTCGCCATCGGGCGCTTGTCGACGTTGGATTTGTGTCAAAAAATATCCCCTACACCTCACCTCCTAAAACGTAGGGTCTAAGGTAGGAAATATCTTGCCTTGAACCTCTCTCCTGAAAATTTGTCATTTTGCAGAAGTGGCCTTATTAATACCAAAGGGTGCAAATTAATTTAGTGTAGAGTTATTGAGCTACCTATCTTTTTTCAGCTATCCAAATGCCAGGTTATACCAAGTATATTAAAATCAGTTCCCTACGTAAAATGTACTTACCGTAACATCATCTATCTTGATGATGCTCTTTACTACGTTTCTAAGATGATGACTGACATCGAAGGAGCCGGTGTTTACGTTCTCGAAGATTCCGATCACGTTATGGTTAATTGCTCCGGAATCTATAGGTAAGTGCACATTTGAGTCTTAGTCTTTTTATATAATACCAAGTGACGGGACGCACAAGTCGTGCACCTGGTGGTAAGTGACACGCGTATCCATAGCAGTTGCAGTGCCACTCAAAGCTTCATAATAATAAGGCACACACTCACAACCCCGCACCAAGGAAACCCTGTATTGCGGGTGCCATGAACATACATAGGTAAACAACCACAAATTGCATCGCCATACAAATATTTCTCCCGACCTGGGAATTAAACCCAGTACCAGCGTGGTATCCTAGGGGCACTGCCACTGCGCCTGTCACTCTGTGGACAAGTCGTATGTTGTGATTTCACCAGCACCTATCGTTCCAAACGGAGCGTAGTATAATGCTTACATTACCGCTTCGCGGCAGAAATATGTAGGGTGGCCATACTTTTCTGGAAAAACACTTTCAGAAGGATCTATATTGCTACAAAATAATACAAAAAAAAAATCCGACAGTCTCAACTGACTGCACGTTTGGTATTGTAGTAAGATTTATTCGCATTTTGTATCCTCATTTTTAATCGTAACTCTGAAAAAGGCTAAAATCCCATCTTATATCTAGATAACTCTACAATACAAAGGAAGTGGTTTATATCATATAAATGCCCGTGGATATAAATTTATTCCTCATTAATATGAAATATAAGTAATTTTTCCTTGTAATATTATTCAGATACTGATCATAAGTTAAAATTATTTTCTGAACTTCGACAAAATATGCGTGTTAATAGATGGAATATTATTTTTCTCTAAGTACTCCCACAAAACTTGTTTAATAGCTGGAAACCCCACTGGAATCGATACTAATATTTACTTGGAACACTTGATACTGGCGAAATCCTAAAACGGCACAATCAAAAAAAAAAGAAACTAATATAAAAATTAACGCGTTCTAAAGATGGCGCTAATCCCAAACAAAATAAAAAATGCTGACATTATGCATAAAAATCTGTGCAATAAGCGCCATCTAGTTGATTTGTTTGTTATCACTATACATTCGAGTAGCTTTGATCAATTGCAGCTTGTCAATGTAAAACAAATTTAGTTATATAATAGCTACTTAGTACTCGTCGCGACATCTAGTGCACCAATAGGCACACCAGGTGCTCACTACGAGGAAAAGGGAACCTAAGCACGCGCTCAGAGAGATGAAAATAACGCTGCCCACCGTGTGCAGTCGTGCGGACCCGAATGCTCATAAATGAAAGGCTTGTATGAGCGCTTGCGCCGATATCAGCGCACTCAGCGGTAGGTACCAGTAACCTTGATTGAGTGACGGAGCCCTGCTATGGATCTTAGAGATAGAAATAAATTGATTTTGTTATTATTATTTCAAACAATAGTTCACGTCTCTATGAGAAAAGCTGTCAGCGGGTCTTATTTTGATATTTAGTAGCTGAAACATTGCATCCTGTTTTAATAGGTACATAAGGACTTATTGGGAAGGGGTGGCAGCGGGATTCCGAAAGGCCGTCGAAATGCCCCCGCTTGTACCGCCGGGTAGAGAAGACACCGTCAACGTCTTAATATTTGCCTTCGACTCCTTGTCCAGAAATGGTTTCATCAGAAAAATGCCTGACAGTTACAAATTTTTAAAGTTTGTCTTGAATGCCACTATTTTAACCGGGTGAGTGTTTCATACGTAAAGGATATCAACGTTATATATTACGTCGGAAAATAACCGCCTTCAAATTATACTAAACACAAACTAAGATGATCTCTGTGACATTTCATTTGACGTTTGTCAGCAGAACGAGGTAAAGTCGATAGATTTTTAGTGTATTTGATTTTTTAAGCAATTGGTTCTCTATTATAGTTTTGTTTTTCTGACATATTCTGAACGATGTATAGATGTGTAAACTGTTTTGTATAATATTGAAGGCATAAAACACACATCTGCAATTCAAATGCAATTTCAATTGAAATTTTAGTAATTTTCTCAAAACATTTATCATATCGAACAATACTAATAACACTGATTAAAATTCATATTTAAAATTAATTTATTCGCAATACATTTTTTAATTAAATTATCCAAAACTTTTTATCAGGTAATGGACGTAACCTTTGTACGTTGTTGTAAAAAATTAATACATTTTTGATAAAATATGTTTTTCCGCTCATTTCTCACAAATGAACAGTGATTTCGTGTTATTTTTATTTTAGTTTAATGTATTTCCGTAAACAAACGCTATTCATTTAAAAACCAGGCTTATTAAAATCATTTATGAAAACATAAAGTAGTGCACGTTGTTACAAGGTTATATTTTGTAGATTTTTATGAACTGTCACAAGGATAATCCTAGATTATAGATGATCAAACAAACTTTTTGAAGTCAAGTTCGATTACTATTATGTGAGTCGCTTCATTCGAAGATATAATATTTAACCAGGTAGTTTCCTTAACTTGCTAGCCACGGTTTTTAGAGAAAAAAAAATGTTTTGACGTTGACACTCCCCACCAGGCATTAACCGCCATTTTCTATCCTCATTCCTTTTAGAGTGGGAAGCAAAACTTATTTGGGAGTTTCAGAATCTTTACTTCTGATATGACGGTGTCAAGGGAGGGAGGGTGTTGATTATATCTTCGAATGAAGCGACTCACATAATAGTGATCGAACTTCACTTCAAGAAGTTCGTTTGATCATCTATTATATTTCGTCGCTTCATTCTCGATATGATATTTAACCAGGTACACAGTTTTAGAGTGTTCAGTCTTGCTTCTAGTTGATTTTATGTAAATTAAAAACCAGAAGCTTAATCGATAACTATATTATATTTTTATTAAAAATATATATATATAGATATGAACATATAACGGTTTTTCTCCTGATATCACAATCATAACAATTTTTAAATCGTACAATCATATAATAATTTTATAAATAAATATTATTATTATTATTATTAATTTAGAATAGTATAATTTGCCGTTTTAAGCAAATGGTTCTTGCCAACGTGTGTTCGTCTTCAGTAAGTATTAGTATATTATAAAATCTAGTAAAGGATGTGAGATGTCGGAGTCCAACTCGCAGCCTTGTGTATGAGCTCTATCGGCACCTCAGCCGCGCGCGCGGTTGGCGTGGAGGCATACCGCGTGTCATGCGTGCCGAAAACTGATGTGTCGCCCGCCGTGCCGCATCCAACACCTGCAGTACACATCGGCTCACGGTTTGACTCGTGGCTACTCTGTGGGGAGCTCGTTGTGTCAGCAAGAGCGTTCCCTGACGTCCAGTTGTCTTATGTTGTGCTACCAAAATACAATGTTTGAAAGCTGCGACAAGGCAAATACTTGTATCCTCTCTAAAATATGAAAAATTTAATGTAGCCTGTACGCGACAAGGCGCAGACGTTTTGATTAAATCAGGTATTGCAATTTTAATCGGAATATCTGATATTTGTATGTTTTTCATTTTAATCAATGCCAATTTGTACGCGGTGTGCAGTACAAAGTGCAAGTAAAATAATATGTTTTTTTCGTAAGTTTTTCAAGATGAAGTTCTGTGTTGGGAAACCACGTTGAAACTAATGCGAGAACGACTTGGGGATTTCAAGTATTGCCATACTTTGGTGCACTGGGTTTCAATCTAAATGCGCCCTCAAGTAATCTTTTTATGTGGGTTTCAGACTATAAAAGAGATATAAAGCAAACTGTTATTATTGCAAAATTCCCACCAGAGCTTTAGGGACACATTATATTGTCTAATTGTATTTTAAGAAAGAGAAGCTAAGGATAAAGTCATAGCCTGGGACTCTGCGGAAGGCGAAGGGCGCGTTAATAACGGCAGAAAGGGTATGGCTGGTGTGCAGTCGATGAGGCCGCCTACAATAAGATTTAATTATGATTCGCTTGGTTAAAATATATCACGTCGGAAACCGACAGGCTTTGCAGTA
This sequence comes from Hyposmocoma kahamanoa, assembly GCF_003589595.1. NCBI lineage: Eukaryota > Metazoa > Arthropoda > Insecta > Lepidoptera > Cosmopterigidae > Hyposmocoma > Hyposmocoma kahamanoa. The sequence goes on from NW_020653757.1 coordinate 1,169,821, forward strand.
GGAGGAACCATGTCTGGGAAGGCCAATACCGAAAACCAAGAGTACCATTGCTTGGTCATCAATAATTTTGCGTATGCATTTTAATAATAAAAAGGAGGGTGGGAATGCGTAGAAAAAAAATTAGAATTCCGATTAAGTGTAAAGGCATCTACGGCAAATGCAACTAGTTCCTGAAACCGAGAGACAATAATAGCGGATTTGGCATTGGTGCGGAATGCAAATAGATCAATCTCGGGTTGTCCGAAATGTCTGAAAATGGTCTGGAAGGCGCGAGAGGACAACTGCCACTCGGTGTCGGAATTAGTCTTCCTAGATTCTATATCGGCGCGATTATCTTTTGTATTTACATAATATGCACATATGCATACAAAATTATGTTGCGCTTTTCGCACCATTGCCAAATTGGTTTACCTTTAGGCAATTTATGTAACTGATCGCCGTAGTATTGCATACTCGCAACAATATAACACAATCAGATTATACTAATATAGTATTATATAAGAATACTGCAATTCTTAGTAATTGATATGGTGCTTCTTCTCAACAGCCTTCCGTTGGCCTCCTGTGCTACTCGCGCCACATACGGAATCTCAACCGGTGCGCAGTGCATCTGTATAAATTCTAATTTAAAACTTGAGGTTCTCATATACGATGAAGTCGACTAAATATTGTCTGTCCACCAACTCAAATCACTTAGAATTATATCTGGAAGATAAAATTGTTGTTTCATAGTTACCGTCATGTTTTTGAAGAATTAGAAATTGCTGAATTTCCAGTAATTTTGTATATAACCAACCGTATTTAGTGGCTGGGTAAGCTGAGATGAGGACCGGGGTAACCTTCAATGTGAGGTATCAATTTTAAGGCAATTCGATAGTCCTCCATTTTAAAATGAGTTTTTGTTACAAATTTGTTAAAGAACGTTATGTTCAGTATGAAACGACTACTACCGTTGCATTTTGGGCCTAAAAAAGTACTAGAAATGTATTGATGTTTTCTAGGACAGCACTTTGTCATTGCTCCCAAGTCAATTAAGTCATTAATTGTGATATGGAATTTTTTCTATTGTCGTCTGGCGATAAACCAATGCCGGGTATTACAGACTGGTGTTGGTACCTGTTTCCATAATGGTTTTGCTGACGAAGGTGCAAATTGGTTTTGCAGGTGGCTGTCGCCTAAAACCATTAACGATCTTCTTTAGAATTGTATTACATACGTAATTGAGTTTTGACTACGGCGTGTTTCGTTAACACTTATTAATTGCACGTATGTGGGATTTAACTCGCAGTTGATTTCTTATCGCAGTTAACTCGTGGTTAACCCCAACTTAATTTTATTTTAAATATACTTTTCTTAGAATAATATAATTATTAAAATCGGCTCGTAGTTGATGTCATTATCGCGGTTAAGTCACGGTTAACCCTGACGTAAATTTATTTAAAATTAACTTTACTTATTACCACGTAGGTACTAATACTGTTCAAATTAAAATCAACTCGCAGTCGATTTCATTATCGTGTTTAACTCGCTGTTAACTCCGAGGCAGTTTTATTATAAATCAAGTAAAATGCACATATTAATATATCTGTTCGGATTATGATCCACCCATGTTCGATTTGGTTATTGGAGATAACTCGCAGTTAACCCGATGTTTTATTAAATGTAGGTTAGATTCACATTTGCGATGTATGAAAGCGAACATTTATTATAATTGCGGAAGTAGCAAGTAGTGCTATATGATAAAAATGAATATTGTCATTTTTATTTTCATTACTTATGTCCGACTCGTTCGATGATATTATGATCCTATAACGCCAACGACGTTTGGCATTTGTATTTTCCAAGTATTTCAGTTTATTTTTATAATATTCGATTTTTCTAAGTTTGTTCGCTTTGATATTTTAACGGAGCTGTGGAGGTGTGCATGTTGCCACACACGAAAAAGAAGTGAGGATAGAAAATGGCGGTTGATGCCTGGTAGGGAGTGTTAAACGTCAAAACATTTTTTTTTCTCTAAAAACCGTGCGGTGTTGCCTAGCAAGCTAAGGAAACTACTTGGTTAAATATTACATCGAGAATGAAGCGACGAAATATAATTTTAGTAAGTAAAGTTGCCACAGTAGGACATCCATTTTTATAATATTTTTTATCATTTGTTCGACGCTGTAACTTGCTAATTATTACAAAAGCAGCCTAAACCGCCGCTGTGAACAGTCAAAATCTTACCACCCTTCCCGCGCTTCTAACGCGTGTTAATAAAAGAATGAAATTGTTTATTTTTAGTTTCAATGTAGTAGGAGAAGCTACGGTAGCAACGGTGTTACCCTTGCTGACGGGACGCACAGAGTGGGACTTTCCTGAGAGCAGGAAATCATCTGGCTGCAAGCGATTTAATACAAGTGAATTGATTTTTCACAAAGTGAAGCTTGATGGGTGAGCAAGCGAGAGATCACTAACTGTCGCATTTGTCTTGAAAAGGGCTTAACTGTTTTTCTATATGGTAGTTGTTACTGCAAAAAGAGTTCCTAGACATTCTAGTCTTGAGCTTTTTATGTTTATATACGTCTGATACAGAAGTGCTTAGTTGGTCGGGCACATGTGCCAACAGCACGCAAAGTTCAACATAGTTGAGCTCAGTCCGCATATTCCCTTTGTAAGTTATGGTTGTGTCAATTATCTCATGAAAAACCTCGAAAATCGTGGAAAATGCCTTATTTTGCTACTTTGGAGTGCAAATGATATCACCGTCATAGATAGTTTTATCACCGTCGTCTTATTTTATTTAATTTTAATATTTTTTATTTCCGTTTGTCGTAATACATTTTTCGTTAACAAGGAACGAGAGTAAACCTTATGCCGCTGCAATTTGGTCGACTTTTTTTCGTAAAGGTTTAATAGCGTCAATCGTTCGTCGTCTCATACTCTTTCAGCTATTGCCGCTAGATGGCAACACATTGAATGGAACTTATATATAAAATTAAAACGTCGTAAAGTCGTAAGAAACAATTTTAGGTAAGTATTGAACGTTCGACAATATACCAACTGCTTAAAGTTTAAGTTATAATAATAACAATCCAGAATTTTGTTACAACTTTTTACATTAGGAAGAAAGAAAATATATTTATTTACACAACATAAATGATTCCACACAAGAAAAAATAATAAAATAAAAAGAAACAACACATAAAAACAAACAATAAATATAAAAAAGACAAAAACACACAGAGAAAAAAGTAACATAAAATAAGAAAAACAAAAACATAGAAAAAAATAATTAAAAAACATTCCTACTTAAGACAAATAAACTAATAATTACGGAACAAAATCATAAATAAAACGAAAACAAAAACTAAAAAAATTAGAAATTGCGATCAATTATTATTAAGATTACAGTGTTTAATTTTTTGAATGTATGAGTTTTGGCGACAGGGGTACTAATCACAGAATATTAAATACGGTAAAAGTGGTTAGTTAGCGTCAAACGCATGCCAACTGTATGTCTAGGCTCTCTGTTGGCGTCATGAAGTATATTAAAACAAGCGCATAGGATATGCACATCACAGCGAAGGCGAATTGGGAGCCATTTTAACCGAGCGCGAAATTCGGAATCACGGTCAAACTTACAGAGACCGAAAAATAAATCGGATAGCCAAGTTTTGTAGGCGCTCTAGTTTATTCATAAGCTCTTCGGTTACATCTAAATAACAGACTTACATACGTACGGCATAGTCGAGTAAGGAGAGTAGAAGAGTTTGCGAAACCATAATTTTGGTATGAAAAGGGAGAAAGTATTGGAGTCGTTTGAGAGAGTGAAATGAGAAGTGCATTCGTCTGCTAACCTCGTTGACATTAAAAGTCCAAGACAATGTGCAGTCCATTACTAGACTTAGATTTTTTGCTTTGTCAGTATATGCAATTTGAGTTCCATCATATACCAACGCAGGTACCGATGACCAATACAACTTGCACCTTAATCTGCTACTGCCTACAATAGTGGCTTGAGACTTAGCAGGATTAACTAAAAAGCCAAACGATTTAGTTCAAAACTGTATGGCAGACAAATCAAAATTGATGGCCCCAATTGCTTCAGATACCTCGTCCACCTCAAAGTTACGATAGAGTTGAAGATCGTCAGCATATGGATGGAAGGGAGAAGAAATGACACGGGAATTATTATTAATGAAAATGAAAAAGATTAAGGGAGAGAGGACGCCGCCTTTGGGTGCACCAGCGGTTAAGTTAGACCAAGATGGCGTTCCATCATTGATTTTCGCGCACTGCTGGCAACCGAAAAGATAAGAAGAGAACCAGCTTAAAACAGAAGAGGGGATATTAATATACAAGAGGGCAATGACAGTGAGTCTCGTAAATCCATAGCACGATGTATGTTTTCCGTAATGTTCAGTAATGCTCCAACAGTACTATGAGATGGACGAAAGCCAGACTGAAACGGACATAAAAGTTTGTGAGAGAAGAGGTAAGAATAAATTTGTTTATGGACGATGGATTCTAGGGTTTTAGAAAGAATAGAGAGAATGAAATAGGACAGTATTGTGAGAAAGAAGCAGGATTCGGAATTTTAGGGAGAGGTATGACAAAAGCCTTTATCCATTGTGTTGGAAAGACATTGCGCGAGAGGGAAAAATTTATAATATGAGTGATAACCAGCGCAATGTCCTCCAGCACGGGAAGAATCATGTCGAGGCTCAAATTGTCACTGCCGATGGCCTTAGTGGAGATCGAGCGGACGCTCTTCTTTGCAAGATCCTCTGTGACTGCACTAAAAGTGAAAGGGGGACAATTGGGTAAGGCAAGATTACAAAGAGAGGTAAGAGAATTAGATTTCGTGACAAGGTTAAGAATGACGGGCGGAGTAGAAAAGTGGGTGTTCTGTGCATTGAGATCTATGCTGTTTTGGCAAACATCCAAGGAAGACTTGCCCACACCTATGGAATGTAGAAATTTCCAGACCTGAGCTTGGGAAATATTCTGAAAGGTAGAGTGAAAGTAGCGACGTTTAACATCTCTACACATTCTGTATCTGAGATTGAGTAACTTCTTATGGGCCTCAAGGTTTGCTGAAGAGGGTTCGCGTTTTAGACGGTATTTGTCTTTGTCACGCTTTGCCATAACTCTTCTAATCTCAGGCGAAAGCCAAGGAGCCGGCGTGCGTTTGACACGCACCGGCCGTACCGCAGCATGGAAATCATGAATGTTCACCAACTCAGTATTAAGGATAACCTTTACGTCAATACTGTCAGACACGAATAACACAGACCAGTCAATACAGCACATATCTTTTCTCAAACGATCAAGATCCATATGCCTAAAATTGCGCTAGAGAAGGGCCTTTCTTTTAACATTATGTGGACGCACTCTGTAAGAGAGATAAGGAAGTAATGGGTCGGTTTTTTTGTATTGAGCACGTGGAGACAACCGCTGACGTCAAAGCTGACACCCTAATGGATCGACTGTCATTATTGAGGAGACACGTGTTTAAGTCGCCTATAAGAATGACATGATCAAAAAGGGAAACTAAGTTTTCAAGAGTACTTTCCAAGATGTTAAAGTAATCTATTTTGTCATTAGGGCTATAGAAAACACCAAGCAGGATTTTTTTGTGGTGAACTACAACTGAAAGAAATAAATGTTCCAAAAATCCAGTGTACTGTAACTGAGAGCAGCAGACAACGTCAGCAGTGATGTGGCTGAGAAGGTAGATGCCAGCACCACCTCCCCCACAACCAATTCGGTCGTTACGAAAGGGTTTATATCCAGGAATGGAACAGCTAGGTAGCTTCAGCCAGGTTTCCGACACGAGAATACAATCAACTATGCCAGCGCTAAAAGACGTGAGAAAGTCGTTGTAGTGAGCAGGGATATTCTGCGCGTTGATATGCACTAAGGAAAGGCATTTAGTGTAATTATCATATACATTGTGAAGTTTATCTTCCAAAGGTTCAGAGTCTGAGTCTTGTGGTGTTCCAAATTAAGAATGTGTGAGTTCTGGCAACATCGGTTCTGATAGTAATCGAGGCTTAAATCTCTACAATTGTTTTTTTCTTCCGTGACGTCATGTTTGTTTCCAGTTACCGCACGGCATATTTCGAAGATCAACCGGATATTGGCACGTTTCAATTTCGCTTCAATGGTTTCATCGAGAGACCAGCTGACCATTACTTGTACGATTTCTATAAAGTGTTAAACCGCCTGAGATATCTGGATACTGGAGATGACGCATTACACTGCATTGGCGATATTCCAAAATACGAGTTCATAATGAAAATTACTGAACAGGTGACTTACTTTTAATAATATTTTTTAATGGTACCATGCGACGGGACAAACAAGTCGCGCGGCTGGTGTTAAGCAACATGCCTGTCCACAGCAATTGCAATGCCACTAAGAGCTTTAAATCGCAAAGATCTTAGGGACCTGCTGCAGTGCCTGTCGCCCTCTGACATAAGTTGACAAGTCCCATATGCCTGTAGCTACACCAGCACACCCTTGCTCTGCAAAACCGGAATGCAGCAATACGAGAAAGGGATACCTCCCTTGAAGTCTTCTTTTACAAGGAGCTCTACTGCTATTGATATAGTCCTAAGTATGCCTTTGTAGTATTTCAAACTGGATGGGAAGAAGTTTTGCTTCTCGTTCACCGCAAATCCAAGTCACGATGATTTCAACAAGATCACGAGCGCAGACACAGCGTTCGTTCGGTTTCTCCAGCAGTTCAGATCCGATGGACATCTCAGGAATACGTTGTTGCTGGTTATGGGCGATCACGGAGTCAGGTAATGTTATATATAATATAGATAGGCTCCAAGTCCTCCATAAAGTATGCACAGTTGATTGCAGTTTATTGCGATCACCAAATCGAACAAAACCTATGCATGTGGCTCATGGAAAACTTTTTAACAATTAGTCAAATAGTGTGTATTTCATAGGTAAACAAATTACACTTCAACAAATTACAAACCGTCATATAGATTAAACTCTAGAGTTCGTTCGTAAGGCAGATTCCCCTGAGGAGAATGAGCAAGAAACTCTAGGGGTTGCTCTTTGTAAACAAACATTTGCATACATTTATCATTTACAATATTTATTTCAAACATATCGATCGAGACAACCCGTAAGCGCTAAGCAGGTCGCTACCACGGATTTTTGTCATCCAAGTACGCAGAAGAACAATAACCTTTAGTATAAAGTTTTTGTTTCACTATAGTTGTAAATCTTATTATAGAAGCGTATACATTTGCCCCTTAAATGAATTTGTGACTGTGTGAAAATGACTGTCAAGTACAAGTGTTTCATTTTTATTTCTTTTATTAATATTAAGTCAGTCACTATTAAAAAAAAACTATTACATTTTCATAAATGTACTGTGACGCCAGTGTAAGTATGTAAATTTGGCTCTCAAAGACACTCTGAACCAAGATTCAAATTGCTCTGACCGCACGTTTCTGCAAGACAAAGATTCTATTAATATCGACGGCATTACCCCAAACCAAAAAAAAAACTTGTTAAATGGGTTTTCCATGGTTTAAAATAATCGTTCATTGTTTCAGTCGAAATTCTTTCTTACTTATACGGATTTACTAATCATAATAACATTTTTAAGACAATTAGTAATGGGACGAACAAGTCGTACATCTGGTGGTAAGGGACACGCCTACCCATAACAGTTGCAGTACCGCTTAGAGCTTCAATCGCAAAGATCTGAAGACCAATGTCAAAGCGCCCATGAACCTGAGACATATAGTTGATAATTTCCATGTGCATTTCGGAACGTTGAAATTGTTCACGTGGAAGTAGTTCCCTGGACGAATTCAGTCACAAAGAGCTCTACCGCTACTAACTATGTTCATATTTGCTAGATATGAAAAGGTTCGAGCCACTGTCCAAGGTAAACTGGAACACCGTCTACCGCTAATGGCTATTGTGCTACCAGAAAAATTATTAGCGAAAAGACCAGAAATAGAGTCGGCATTACAATCAAACGAAGACGTTCTTACAACCCCTTATGACATTTACGCGACTATATTGGACGCAATTGATATGAGGGAACATTGGAACCCATATAAAATCAAAGGTGCTCATCTCACTAGAGGATTGACTCTATTCGAACCGGTAAGTTTGGAGAAAAGTGTAACGTGAGGATATCTCCACAAAATGTCAGCTACCGATAGGACCTGTGGGACTTGCGAAAAACCCGAAATATTATTTGTTTACGCGATTTATTATTAATTGTGGCGAGGCGGTCATATAACGCAATTCCCATTGACTTAGTCTTAACATTTTCCACCTATTATCAAAAGACTGCACTAGAAGGCGCGCATACCCAACTATCTTGTATTCGAAATTTTCTAAATATTCAATAATAAATGCTGTAATAGGCGGGGGTGTAGAGGATGGTAGCGGTCTGCTCGACTAGCTGGCGTAGTAACCCTTATACTACGTGTAAAACGACGGAATTCGGTGAAGATGACTTGATTTATTGTACAGAAGCTTACAATACAAATGTGTCCAATACAAGGTATTCGTCCCGTTGGTTGCAAGCGCGGCGCAGAGTCCGCGACAAGTCCTGGTAGGTGCGAATCTTAACCGCTCACGCGATACATGCAGCCGTAGACGCATACCACACCTAGAGGTGCAGGTGATGATTTTATACCGATGTATCGGATATCGAAGTTATAACAGGTAAAAACACTAATATTAATTGCTATTTCGGTAACTACTCTAGCAAACCATAAAGTTTTTAGTGCCTGGGTCTGTCATTTAAAAAAATAAACAAGTTCATAAATACGTCACGACAATCGTGTGTGTTATTGTTTGGGCTGGTGATTTCGGTGTTTATTTAATGAAAACATACCGTAAGTAGCGTTTTTTAAGTTTACCCTGAATATAAATGTTTATAAACTATAAGGAGTCATTTCATGGTAAACGTTAGAACCACTCAAACGGAATATTATCATATTTATCCAAGTACACCAAAAATTTCATTAGTGTTTTTTAAGTGCAGGATTTGCGGTGTATTACTGCATTTTATTTGAGATATTTTTGTTGGTAGTACGGAGGGTATTAATTTAGCAATGCAGAATAATAATTTTTATTTATAAAAACTTGTATTTAAAGTGAATGCTTTTCTAATTTGCGAAAACAAACAGCCGCCATTTTGCGGTAGGAGGAGCGCATCGCGTGAGTAGTTAAAAGACACTCATTCTGAGGTGTTCTCGCAACTTGTCCCTAAAGATGGGCGCGAGTTCGAGACGCTTCATAATGAGGATAACCGTAGAAATGCAATAGTTGAATAGATCACAGGTAACTTACACAAGTAGAAGAATAGATCAGACAAATCAATCTCATACAAAACACTAGTGACAGAGAGAAAAATCATAACATCGCGATTCAGAAATTGCATTTTCTATGCTAATGCCATCTAGTGTTAAAAATCGGAACCACAGACATATATCTAGATATATATCTAGATAGATAGTACATTAATTTGTATGAAAACCGAGCGTGTCACATTCTATGTACTCACCATGACGTTACAAGAACTATTTGGTGACGGGAAACCTCCTTCCGCGCTAAATCGATTTATTGAACGGAATACACGTACCTATTCCATTCAATTAATCGATTTAAGTGTTCGTTGATTACAAGTAGTCGTGAAATATGAATATAGTAGAAAAATACCAAAACAATATAGTTATGTCCTTTATAAAAAGTTGTTTTAAAAAAATTTTTATTACTTAAAAGTTTAACCTTTAATTTTTAATCAACTTAAAATTATTGTCTTTGTAATAATATAAGTTTAATATGTAACTGTCTTTTTGTAATAGAAGATCTTATCGATTGGCTTAAATAATGAAAACGCACGTCAATATGTCAACTTGCAACGGCCTTAATTAAACTTACTAGATGGTTTTTCGTCGGTGATTGATCAAATCGGTGAATGGCAAGACAACTAAAACTGTTACTGCTGACAAAATAGGTTTACTGAATGTCGGCCTCATGTAAAGTTTTTGTGATTTGATCATGATTTCTCGGATCTCTAACTCTGCTACTCTGCGTATTTGGATAGCATCTTTGGTGGGATAAACTAGACCACCTCTGTTCTTGTTCTGAAGCGTAGAAGCGCCAACTAAGTGTTTTTCGATCGAGTGATTGAACGGAATACGCGTAAACACGCGTATTCGATTCAATTAATCGATTTTAAATAGAATAATTTTTGTTCAAGCATTTGTTGCTTACAAGTAGTCGTAATATTAACATAGTATAAAAATACTAGAATAAGATAGTTTAGTCCTTTATTTTACTTTAAAAAAAATGCAGACTTTACTTTTTAATCGACTTCAAATATTAAAATTATTGTCCTTCCAGTAAAATGAGCTTATTATATAACATCTTTTTGTAATACAAGATCTTATCGATTAACTTATATAATGAAAACGCACCTCAATATTTGAACTTGCGACTGTCTTAATTAATTTTACTAGATGGTTTCCTGTTCGTAATTTATCAAATTGAGGAATGGCAAGACAAATGAAAATGTTACTGCTGACAAAATATGGTAAAATCTTATTAATTAGAAGAGGTTTACTTAATGGTCGCCTCGTGTGAAATTTTCGTTATTTGTTTATTATTTCTCGAATTTCTAACTCTGCTACTGTGCATATTTGGACAGCATCTGAGGTGGGATAAACTAGACCACCTTCGTCCTCGTAGGCAACGATCTCATACGTATGACCAACTCCAGGTTTTTGTAAAGACAGCGCACTGTTAATTCTTTGCATAATAGTAATAATTAATATGTAATTATTGTCTCACTGTATTCGGACATTCGAGGCAACGTGCTGCAAAAATTATCGAAATTACAGATACTACTGATAATAGATACTACAAAACTGAAAAAAAAACCGAAACGTTATAACAAAAGAGCTATATAGAATATTGTTATAATATTGCTAGGGTTATAACAATTTTCATCCCTTTGTTTTCAAAATCGATCAGAATCGAGAACAGTGTTGCCTAACGTATACATCACTAAATGTTAAATTTGGCCAAAAAATGTACAAGCGGCCGTACCACAGAAACTGAATGCATTATGCAAAAGTGCGTTCGTTCGATATTCATGGCCTATTAACAAATGATCACAAATATATCGCACCAAGTAAAAACCGCAATGTATTACAAATCATGAGGCATACACTGGGTTGCACTGTTTCCTCGAAAGTCATACAATACCAAAATAATTGTTTTTAAAATAAATGCATCTTCTGATTACAAAATCACTTGCCCGTGGAAAGAGACGTCCATGTTTACCCGTTTACCCACAGTTATGGTGCTTTTATAGTTTATAATGGCACAATTACGCATTTTTCGCGTTTTCAACTGGTGTTTATCTACGATAACGGTCGAGCGCGTTCTGAAGTGTAGCAGCGATAAGTAAGTGAATTGCACTTACTTTGGGCAGGCGAAGTACGTACACTTGCGGCGTCTATCTAGATATATGTCTGTGTTCCGAACTATTCTTACTAAACACTAGGCATGGTTATTACCTAGGGAATATCTTAACATCGCGATTCTGAAAACATGTTTTCTATGCCAATGCAATCTAGCGGTAAACATCGCAACTATTGTTACAAATGTAGCTAAAGTTAGTGTGTTACAACGCGTAGTAACCTGTCGTTGATAATGCCGAGACCTATTGTAGCTGCCCTATGGATGTCAGCCAATCATAGCGCGAGTTAGCTGGCCTCTTATCCGCTTCTATTTCATTCGTTAAACCAACTCACTCGCATTTTAAATTCACGCACACTCTGCTGTGAAACATTGGTAATAATAGCGGCAAGTGTCGTAACGACGCTTTTTCAACGGCAAAAGAAATTTTTGTCACGGAAGGTGTTTTATTGTTTTGTTTAAGCTTTACAAATTACAAATTTTCACTCCTTGTCCACCACCGAGCCTTAGCCAACTTAACTAGATTCGTAATCGCCAATGCCACATGTACATAATGCGAAATTGATAATTTGTTTTGTAGATTCCTCGAACAAGATTATGTAGTGAGGCGGGGATAGAAACTCACTGGTGCGCTTGCATCCGCTGGGAGCCGGTTCCCCCAACAGATTCTAAATACCACCGTGTTGCTGCTTCCCTGGTCAATCATATCAACTTCCTTACGGAGCCTTTGAGGTATTATTGTTAATTATATGAAGTTGAATAACAGTACTTGGAATTCAAACAAGGGGATGCGTTACACAAATCACCTTACAAAACTGGAACTAATTTTTTAACTTGCTTGCGTGTTTTAGGATCACGTAATGCCATCTATTGGTAGTGCTCGGTACTAAATACGCCGTCGTGGCATAGTATAATGAAACCAGTAGAGTAACTTCATTGAAATGTACCAGCACATTAATTAATTCATGATTCAACATGAAGGCGAATCGAATCGTCCAGATTGTATTCATAATTAAAAAAACAGTCCCTTTCTGAGCTCCTACTTTATATCGGCCTGCAAGAAAACCAGTTTGGCAACATCTAAGTATAATAAGTCTACCATATTTGGCGATTGTCGCTAGTGCTGTGCCATCTGAACGTCTTTTCTCACTGGCTAGTATTACTCTAAATGAAAGTCATGACCGATTGAAGCCAAAAAGGCTGTCAACATATTTTTTTATCGATATTAATTTTTAAACGATTTTTGTGATATCGATCCAAGAGCATACGATTGAATCTGTGGATCGATTCAGAGGCATATGATCCGTTACGATCCAAAAAGTCCATGCAAAGCAAAGATTGTTCATCCCTATTTCAAAGTAGTTCGAGAATATTACAATAAGAATGGACAACCCTACGCTACCCAGGCGGGAGTTGCACTATGTACTATATTATGTATTGTGTAAACTACACCGCGGTTTATGCCACGTTATCCATGAAAACATATCTAAATAATAAGAACAACGGCAAAATCATAGTTAGAAGAATTCGTTAGCGTCTTCAAATGTCTTCATTTTCTTCTTAGCGTGTCGACTCTGTCGCTTATATTTGTGAGGACCAGAGTTACTCAGTGACTGACATAGCATTATCAGTAGCGTTGTACAGATTCTCGCGTCTGCAGGTGTAGGGGCACGCAGGACAAGACAAAAGATGTGCCATAGTCTGGGGAAAGATAACACAAATACATGCGCTCTCAGAGCTTTAACCCCACCTGTGCATGTTCTCCTTGCAACGGCTGGTCCGCAGTCTATTTCTTTAAATCAAGTGCGATAATAATAATAAGTGATAATGCCCAGGTGGGAGAAGCTCCGACAGCGGAATGAGTGATGCCGTGGAGTATCTCTCTTTTCAGAGATTTATACGGACAATGTCTTAAGAGGGAGCAGAGGAAAAATTCCTAATCTTCGATTTGATTTTAGAGGGGTATATCCACTTTAAGGTTAAAAATAAAATATTGTATGGGTAACGACACGATATATACAAGCATAGACATTAATCAGAAAAATAAAACAATAAAGTTTCCTCGATAGATAAAAATCACGAAATTACCTCTAATGTTCACATTTTTTCGATTTATCCTCGAAATGCTACAGGTTATTAGGACAAAAATTAGATAATTAATTATATTTATGCATGATCGACAACTGTCACTACGGATTTTTTTTAAATCCCTTTAGTTTTAGAGTTATTCCGCTAAAACGAATTTGGTACTTTTAATGCGCAAAATTCAACATCTCCTGTCGCATGTCACGCGAACTTCAGGCATATATTTGTTTCACAAATTTGGGCGGAGCCAATGTCAAAAGTTTTAAAAGAAAAGGCATGAGAGCTCTTAATTATAATTTCGAATAAAATAGATTCAAAGGTTTTTCAAATTAAAATAGCGGCATATCTAAGTCTGGAAATAAAATCATATTTAAAAGAAACTCTAATGACTAATTAGTATGTTATCAGTCTGATATCTACAGCTATCAGTTTCTTAACGTTGAGCGACATCTAGCCGCCAAAAAAGGAATTTCAGAACCTACGTATGGCTATGGTCCACATTTAGTTCACGTAGTATCAAATGTACCGATTTGTAATAAGCTAATAAAAGATTAACTTGTTCGTTACAAGAAATAAAGTCGATAATTTCTTCTCCAAAATGCCACGCGAGAAAATGATAAAACTGACAAAAAAGTTCCCAAAAATCAGGGACAGATGGCACGTTTCACAGAAAAATAATTTATGTCCGAGTTACTTGTGCAGTCTATGGTATGTTATTAATCAACTCAGTTTTTTTTTGTAACATTAAGCCTTTTGACCATACCAGTATACAAAATAATTTCGTTTGAACTTTCGTCACGTCAAAAACCCACGGCACCATTCAACTTCTATTAACTCTGTTTAAGGCTTCTGTAGTTTATTTTGACATAATAATACCTACACCGAATATATTTTATTCAATTACGTAACACATAACCTCCAAAACTTCAAACTGGAATATCTTTAATTACTGACTTCTCAGAAAGAAATTATGTCAACAAAAATTTACATGGGAATTTGCCAAAGTCTTTAAAATGTATTAATTAATCATTTAAATATTAAGTTCATCTCACAACGTACTAGATTTTGTATTAGCTTTTATTGCATTTATCTGATTGATCTTACTACGTTCCTTTTCAGAATGAAATGTGCAAAACGCAAGTTAATCTCGATCTCTTACGTGCTAGTATATGACCTTTCCAGGAATGCCTTGGAGCCGACGTCTAAATACCAACTAGAGGTTAGTGTTTACTCATACCTATACATTGATAAATCAAAAGCCACCACCTTTTTCCGGCTATTGGTCGAAGCAAACACCGGAATGCCCATCGCCGATGCCTGTGTTGCCATTTAATGTGTTTAATCGTCTAATCGATAACTATCTATACAAAGTTAAAAACAACCTCGCAGAATATTATTAACATCGAGTATATTACACGAGAAATAGAGACGAAATGTAATTTAATTTGTTTGAAAACTATTCTGCCAAATCATTACGGTGACAACTACGCTCC